>NC_137107.1:45724439-45821939 GCF_949357685.1 Gobio gobio
TTAATTTAATTTCATGTTATTTAGACGCTCATTTACATGATCCCAGCACCCTTTAAACTTAAGGATCCTGTGAACAGATATACAGTATACCATTGAAATACACGTTTTGGGGAAATACTAACCGCTCCGGGTCTGGGACTCGGGGCGACGCCATTAAATCGGACCCACTTCGTATGGGACTGTTCCACCGTGGCCTTCTGCATGTACTTCCCTTTGGAGAAGACCTCATGCACTGAACTCATGTTATACGCACACACCGCCGAAAGACCAACATTTCCCCTGAAACACAGAGAAACAACAAATGCATTTCACATATGCATAAAAAATCCAGTTGTGCCACTTCTTTTGATTTGTATCAATCCAATGACTCACAGATGAATCAAGCCAAACTGGAACAAGTGGTTTAAAAATTCCACACATGCTCATTTAACACAGTGGGTTTCCTTTCAGCTCTACAACTAACCATAAACAAATGTGCTAAAGCTCACCACTGAGATGTAAAGACCCCGTAGATGACGGTGTCTCTCCAGTGAGGGGCTTTCAGAATGAACACGTCATGGACCACGTTGAACACAAAGTTGAGCTCAGGCATGGAGCAAACCAGTTTAGCCTTCAGAAACGATGTCCACTTCTTCTGCAGAGTCCGCTGGCCTCCCAGATCACCCTGTTATAGCGGGACACAATTATTTACCTTTGCATGGTGTCATTTACATAAAGTCAATATTTAAATATACAGCCTCAAGCACAAAGTTGTGTGGGTTTCAAACTATTGCACGCAAGTTGACAGACTTCTGCAGTCACACACACTTTGTGTAGAGGAGAAGTGTTATTGCTTTAGCTCATCAGGTGTTTTGTTTATAGCAGGATGTTTAAATTAAGAAACTAGTTCTGAAGGGTCATGTGACACGAGATTGCTATGGACGGTAGTGTGCGTGACATCAGCCATAGGTTTCTCAAGAGCAGTTTTGAAGAGTAAAGTATAGCCATCTTGTCAGGGTGTCAATCCCGGATAACTGAAAATGGTCAAAGAGGCGGGACGTGGGCGGAGCTGAGGTGATGTGATGACTAACAGACAGCAGACAAACGGCAATCCACCTGTCACTCAAAGTGGCCACGCCCTTAATTATGCAGAACTTTAAGGCTTTATATAATGTAAACGAATGAGTTATACAAAAATTCATCCCCCTCACAGTCGTCATGAAGGGCAAAATTAGCCGTAGAGAATTGTCCCAGGTTGTAAACATGTGTTCTTCTGCTGTAAAGTTGGGCATTTTAACATGGGGCTCAATGAGATTCTGCTCTCTTCTGGAGTCTGTCCCTAGTGGCCAGTCGATGAATTGCAGTTTAAGTCACTTCCATATTGGCTTCAAGAGAAACTGCGGGAGGTTGCCGCTTGGGTAATGATGCTGAAAATTCAGCTTTGATCACAACATACAAAAGCTATTTTAAATTATAATAATATTTCACAATATTACTGATTTTTACTGTATTTAATAAATGTAGCCTTGTAGCCTGACGTCGTCATACTCAGATATTAGTCAGAATATGAGTCTGATACTGCTCAATTGGGCTTTGATTATGGGGTGTGTTTCAACCGAACCAGGAAAGAAAATGCCTCTGCACTCAATTGGATAGACCAACAACCAATCAGAGCAACGGAGCGACGCATAGTTGTCAACAGAACTCGACTGCACACACGCTGGAAGAAGTAGAAGAAGAAGACGAGTGTAAGCGATTTTTGCCGGTGTTGTAAAAAGAATTTAAGGATTCACGGAGCACTTACCAACACGATCATCATTTCTGAGAGAAACAGTAAAGGTGAATGCATTTACGTACAAGTTCTCCATTTAGGATTAGAACAAATTCAACCCAAGCGCCTTTGATGACGTGCATGATTGCGTTACTGTTGATCATCTGTCCATCATCGTATAAAGCCCGCCCTGACAATTTGATTGGTCCGAACAGCTCTGGTTCAAGCATAGTCGCTCCACAACGGATCAAGTCCAGAACTTCCCGACCTCAAATGTTGTGGGCGGGGCTAAGCTCGGCTGGTATCCAGGCTAGCAGCCTTGGTGAGCAGAAGAGACTTCTCATGTTAGGCTCATGGCCAGGATCTTGTCTCACAGTCTGAAATTTCACTGTGCTTTGTTTTCAATTATGCCTCTGAAATATTAGGTACTTATTACATCCGGATAGATCAAAGAAGCAACACAAGCTTCTGCTGATTTCAACACCACGCTGTGCCATAAACTAAACAAGCCTCCAAAATAAACATCAAAATGTGGCTTGCCAGAATAAATTTTTTCGGAATGATTTTTATGTGACGGAAATGATCAAATGTTGATACTCTAGGAGTAAACAGAGAAACTGAAAGCAAGATGTTGACAGATAGAGCAAGAATGAAGAACAGACAATGAGATCATCAGATATAGATAAGATGATGAGATAGAAACATCCGTCTTAGGTGACAAGGGGAAAGTTTGAGGATTTTTACTGAGGGAGATAAAAACCCTACCCATGTGGAACAAATTCATTTATCTGCCTTCATTGGAAACGCCAAATGACAAACATGTTTCTAGCTAACTCTTGTGAAAAATGCCAAATATCTTGTGACAGCCTGGTTCGATTAAGATGGAGGAGATGAGAGTTGGAGTGATAAACAGAGCTGATCTCACCTTACAAACGCGTGCGATCCTGGGGATCAGCAGCTTGCCGAAGAACTCGTACTCCACCGACACCTCCGTGAAGAAGTAGTAGATCTTATCGTCATCTCCAGCCGGGCTGTTCTGCCCTTCTCGGATCACATCGGCAAAGACGAAACTGGGCTCTGCAAGGGCAACCAGAGAGTTACTTATATACTGTTATATTTTTACTCATATTCTGTATTCGCTTACATTTATATATTTCAGTTTTCATTTTAATATTAATTTAGTTTTTTTGTGTTTTTTTATTAATGTTTTTTTTTTTTTAAATGTTACTATTTAGGTTTAATTTATTTTTATTTGAGTTTTACTTTTTATTTATTTCCAGTTAGTAATTTTAGTGCTTTAGCTTACATTTAATTTAGATGCCAACAAAAATAAAAAATAAACATTTTCATTACTTGAAATAAAATAAACAAAATAGCGCTTCAACCCGGGCACGTCCTCATGCAGCTTAAGGAGTTAACTGACATTAAACTTATTTCAATTAGTTGCCAAAATGGTTATCATCATTAACTAAAACCATAAAAATGTTTTTACATTACTTGAATTGAAATTAAAGGGGTGTAATGGCAAAAATTAATTCGTCGACATCACTAATAAGAGACAAACCAAGATCCAATTGTCTTTATAAAGATTTATTTTCCTTGCAAGGAAGAGCCACGGTCAAACGCAGCCGCTCGAGGCTACCTTGAGTGTGAACTGGAGACACAAAGAAGCCACAAGCTTCTTAAACCCCCAATGTCTAAATAACCCCCTCAGTAATTTCCCATACATCTGGCGAAACCCACTGAAGGTTTCGCCTTAAGCAATTAAAAGCAAGAAACACAATGGTCCTTCATCTGTAACAACAGACAGAGTATCACCTACTCTTAATCAGCATATCTATTCAAACGCATAGATGCTAGTCAGGAATTCCAATTCCAAGAGCCATAATAGATAAAAGGGACAATGTATGGCTTCCACAGGTGAGGCCTCTTTGATCTGACTCATTTAAAACACAATAGAGAAAACAGGTCTGGAAGATTAAATCTTCTGTGATTAAATTTTTCCCCAACAGGGGTCATGAACTGGCTTTTAAAAAAATGTTATACTGTTGTCTGAGGTCAACTTATGACGTTCCGTGGTTTTTACATTCAAAAACATCATAATGAATAAGTAATAGGCTATTTTCTGCCTTAGTTTTGAGGCTCTCTCAAGAAACGCTCTGTTGGAAACGCTAGGATTGGATAATATTTGCATATTTAATGAGCTTCAGCTCCCCTGTCAGTACATGTGGGGATTGTTTTGAAAGCGTCTGGGGAAATGGCAACTGGAATGAGTCACCCACAGGGCTCACAAAATGTCTTTATCAAACAACACATTGATTTATCTCTCGACGTATTTTGATGTCATTTTTTGGACTTTGCGTGTGTGGGGTTACAAATTTATAAATTGTTATATCTACGTTCAAATGTAATAGAATATAACTGAAAACATTATCTATATTTGTGTTTTACATTTTGAAGTAAACTTGAGGGAGATTACGTCAGGCTGTGTAAGTGGTTGAGACATTAAGTCTTTTGTCTCTAAGCACTTCCTGACTATTTACCATGACAAGTTTAGAGCAATACTGCCTGAGTGATTGGATTAGCATCTATGCGTTTGAATAGTTATGCTGATTAGGAGTAGAATTGGTGATACTCTGTCTGGGCAGGTTTTCAAAAAACCTGTATATTTAATGAACATGCTTTTTCAACCTCAATGTTACCCCTCCCCCTTTGGAATGTATATAACCTATCAGGTATACTGTTAAATCAGACTGTTTTTCGGGCGACCTGCAGCACAGAGAGTTCTCATTAAAAGAATCACTTCTGTTTTGATCCCGACGTCTCCTGGTCTCTACTTCAAGAAACAACAGAAGTTCACAACACGTGTGAGTGTGAACGTGGGCGAATTTCACATGCCAATGTCACTTCAAGGAAGAAGTTTTATCATTTACGGTCATGTGACCCAGGGTGGCGAATCCTCACGATTCATTTTAAAGCTAGATGGCGGAAGAGTTCGAGTAGGGCATAGGGATGCTCACTTCCGATTGGAGTGCGTGTCTACATCTAACCCTTATTTGACTCTTCTCTATGCCTACATCATACATAATGTTTTATACCGTACCGTTGAGCCAGGACGTGGAATACTCTGTGCGCAGCAAACTCTGAGACGAAGAAGATCTAGAGATGATCGGCTCACTGCCCAGGAAGTTATACGCCGTTCCCGAGTACAACTCGCCATCTGAACAGGAAACACAAGCGGTTACCACACTACTACTGGAAATATGAGGAGATAAAGAATACCAGACCTGCAGATGTGGTTTAGATAAAAGGAGGAAGCTGCAGGTGAACTTACCAACCATTACGGTAGTGAAACTCTGGGCCGGGTCAAAGGAGCATTTCCCCCTGCCATCCTCTGGTCTGTTGTGCAAACTGAAATTCTCCAGAGACTACAGAGAAATGAGCCGGTGAGAGGTGAACATGTATCTCTTCAGAACATTACACTGAAGTTGTATTATTATGTAAAAGCAAAATAAGAAATCGAACAGATCATCGGTCACACTTTAGGGTCCAATTCTCACTATTAACTACAACTTTTGCCTCAATAAACTCCTAATTACTGCTAATTAATAGTAAGTAAGGTATTGATAATAAGGCATTAATATGTGCTTTATAAGTGCTAATAAACAGACAATATCCCAGTAATATGCATGCTAATAAGCAACTAGTTAATAGTGAGATTTGAACCCTAAACTAAAGTGTTACCAAAGCATCAGATGTAGACACTGGAGGCAATGCAAATTGCTTTGGATAAAAGTGTCAGCCAAATGTGTAAATTTAAATTAAGAGTTCAGAGTCACATGATCCTGTTGATGATCATTATGGGAAAGAGGAAACTATTTGTTATTGAGCCATTGTTATCAAAATATCAGGGAAGTTCTGGTAATACAGAGACTAGCAAAAATATCACACATTTTGAAATTGATAACATTACTCTTGTGTTTAAATCTATAAAGCGGAACAGCGGAGTTCCCAAAAGTAAAGATCCCAGCAATGTTGTTATTTGTTAACTAAAACCACAATGCAGTTCAACAAAGTTGTTAACACCACGCTCTCTCGTCTCTTATATTGTCTCGTTATGGTGTGTGAATCTTTTTAATTACATCAAGAATGAAAGAAGTCTCTTCTGCTCATCAAGGCTGCATTTATTTGATAAAAACAAAACAAAAAAAACTGTAATATTGTGAAATATTATCACAATTTAACATAATGCTTTTCATTTTGAATATACACTACCAGTCAAATGTTTGGATACACTTTCCCATTCTCTTTGATTAAGTGTGAAGTGTGTCCAAAATTCTGACTGGTATAGTGTATATTCAAATATACTTTATTCCTGTGATCAAAGCTGTATTTTCAGCATCATTACTCTGGCCTTCAGTGTCACATGATCCTTCAGAAATCATTCTGATATGATGATTTGTTATTAATGTTGGAAACAGTTGTGCTGCTTCATATTTTTTGGGAAAAAAAGCATTTATTCAAAATAGAAATCTTTTCTATCACTTTTTATCAATTTAACACATCTTTGCTGAATACAATTATTAATGTGTATCTTTATTTTAAAAGTATTAATTTTATCTTTGTTTTTAACTATTTAATTTTATATTTTATTGTATTTTGTGTTTGTTTTGTACAGCACTTTAGTCAGTGTAGGCTGAAATTTAAATGTGCTCTATAAATAAAATCTACTTTCAAAAAAAGAAAGAAAAAAAAAACGTTTGAATGGTAGTGTATACTGTTACAAAAGATTTCTATTTTAAATAAATGCTGTTCATTTTTAAAGTTTTTATTCATCAAAGAATCCTGAAAAAGTATCGCAGGTTATAAAAAAATATGAAGCAGCACAACAGTCTCCAACATTGATAATAAATCCTCATATTAGAATGATTTCTGAAGGATCATGTGACACTGAAGACTGGAGTAATGATGCTGAAAATTAATCTTTGATCACAGAAATAAATTACACTTTACTATATATTCACATAGAAAACAATTATTTTAAATTGTAATAATATTTTACAATATTATTGTATTTTTGCAGCCTTGATGAGCAGAAGAGACTTCTATCAAAAACAGTCAACTTTACTGTACTGTGTATGAATTCACTGGATCGTTCTCCAATTTATTTATTTATGATTTAATGGCATATCAGCAGCAATGTCTATATTCATTGCAATCAACAGATTATTATTATTATTTTTTTTAATAATTATGACTACAATCACTTCAATACATTTACAATAATTTAACCATTTTGTTAATTTAACAATTAAAAAACAATCAATATAAATCAGACATATATATCAATAGCATCAATAGTAACAATAATAACAATAACAATTACATATAATCTTTCAATTTAATATTTGATATAAATTATAAAATGATTCCAGGAGAAACCTTTTAAAAATGTCCATTAATATATTTTCTGAATAAAAACATTGTCTAATATAATTTCAAAAAGGGCATTCTATTAAAATATGTTTTGCGCATGAAATTCTTACACTAATCACAAACTGTTTTTTCTTCCCCTTTCAATAAATATGAAAGGAGCGAGTCTTGAATGGATCGTTCTCCAAAGATTCATGCTTAAACGATTTTATGTGCTTCTGTAGAAGCCATGAATCAGACTTGGGGATGTAGACTATGATCATGCAGAATAAGGCATTAATATGTGCTTTATAATTGCTAATAAACAGACAATATCCCAGTAATATGCATGCTAATAAGCAACTAGTTAATAGTGAGATTTGAACCCTAACTAAAGTGTTACCAAAGCATCAGATGTAGACACTGGAGGCAATGCAAATTGCTTTGGATAAAAGTGTCAGCCAAATGTGTAAATGTAAATTAAGAGTTCAGAGTCACATTATCCTTTTGTCCATCATTATAGGAAAGAGGAAACTATTGTATAACAACTCAGAAATTTAGTAACAGAGCCATTGTTATCAAAATATCAGGGAAGTTAATAGCCAAAAGAAATACTAATCAAAATAATATGAAATTCCTCCACTAATCACAAACTGTTTTTTCTTCCCCTTTCAATAAATATGAATGAGTGAGTCAAGCCAAAGATTCATGTTTAAGCGATTTGATATGCTTCTGTAGAAGCCAAGAATCAGACTTTTTTTTTCAATTGCATTTAATATCGTTGTTATGATTGTTGTGGCCGCATTATTGTAATGCTTTATGCGCAGAGAAGCTCATTCCTTCATAAAAGATGCTCACAAGGCCAAATCTTCAAATATTTCTTTGCCTCAAATGTTATTCGAAAAATGTATAATGTTATTTATCTGCGAGCTGGTTAGTTTGGTTCAAAACTCTTTATTGAAGAATTTCTCAGTTTAGAGAAAATAGATGGAAAAAAACACTTATGCTGATAAAAAAGTGGGCGCTTACTGTTGCACAATTACTATCTTGTAAACAGTTGAGCGTTTGCAGACAAGCTCGGCTGATGCTCGAAATGTTTTGAAGGTTTAATAAGAGAGGTACACACCAGATAATCACAGAGTGGCTGAAACGCGTGAGTCCCGCAAACATACAGATTGTCTTTGTCCAGGACTTGCAAAACTCGAATGTAGTTCCGGCAGTCCGTCTATCACACAAGGACAAAAAAAACCATTTCATCCTCTGGATCAAATATTTACAAAGTTTCCACTGTCGGTGATAAAAAAAATTCAGATCGAAGAAATGTTTCCACATTACCTCTTTAGATTTCCCCTTTAAAATACACATTGACATGTCGCTCTCTGGAACTTTCCACCGCAGCTGAAACAGAACACAGTCAATACAACATCACACGGGGAGGGGGAAACAACACTATCTGTGCTCTGTGTGACTAACGTGAGTCTTTACATGTCTGGGGTAATTCTCACCTGGTTGCTCTTGATTGACACATTGTTCATGTTGAGCTGGTAGATGACCTCTCGAGCGCCCACGTACAGCACGCCTCTGTCCTCGCTCAGCAGGAGAGTCGTGTAGTTGAACACGTCCGGCTCCCAGAACTCAAGCAGGTTCACATCTACAGAGAAACACACACAGATCAGCTCACATCAGAGGGGATTTGTGGGTACTGGCCGAGATCATACTGGAAAATGAAGAGCAGACATATTTGACCAAGACGGAAAATTCAAGGACTCAAACTGCTGGAAAAGAAATAACATTTTCTGGAATCTCTTTGCATCTGCTGAATGAATACATTGGATATTTAATACTGGATAAACTTTCAAAAGAGTATATTGAACAGTAAAAATATCATTCTCCAGCTGGTTGTGGTTGAATCCGTTCCAGAGAGAGATCATTATGAAAGAAGCATCCCATTTGTTAATGCTTCTTTTTAGTTTTTATTGCCATTAAATTAACATTATTAAGCATTCAATTATGTGCATTAAAGGGGTCATATACTTTTTTTCCATCAGTGTCACAGTTTCGGAACTTCTGAATTCTTCAGTTTTCTTCTGGGAACCAACACGATATACATATTCACATACGCAGAATAAAGGGGCGGGCCTGGTTGAGTTAGTTAGTAGTGTGTTGAAACTCGTGGTTGTGGTAAGGGGCGTGGCATTTCCCAAACATGCTTGAGCCGTTGACCAATCACAACACACTCCTCCAGCCGACCAATCAGAGCACACTGTGCTTTTCAGAAGGAGGGGCTTCATAGAGACAGGAACTAAACAGAGCATTACTGACAGACTGGGAAGAGAGGAGCTGCAACAATGACAAAATATGGGAAGGATAATTGCTGCATCCCAATTCACATACCATCTGTATTATTCAGTATTCAAAATTAGAATTAGTACGTCCCAAATTGTAGTATGTTGAAATGAGTATTCCAAAGATACTGGGATGGTCTACTATTTCCGGTTAGAATCCGAAGTGCAGATCCGTGCACACTTTAGCCGCTTTTCCACCGTCGGGCCGAACGGTTCTTAGAATGGTTAGGAACGGTTCCAGTTGTGCTTCCACTTGAGCCTGGTAAGGCACGGCACGATTACAAACCGTTCTCTCCATTGTCTAGAATCCATGAAATGACATCGCTTTGGTCACTTGTCTGTTGCCTGGCTACCAGTTTCTCTGTAGCTGGCTAAGCGCTCTATTTGAGCGACGTAAACACAAATTAATAATACAATTAAAATAAATATCTGATCATCCTCCATAATGCAGTCGTTATTTACGTCTCATATCATTTTCAGTTTTGTCAAGGCAACGACTGACGCTTTTGTATTACGTTCCAAAGAGAGGCCGCTTTCAGCCCCACAGTGGAAAATTAAACCAGCTGGCTTGGATCGGCACGGGATGGAACGGTTACGCAATGAGAACCGTTCGGCCAGATGGTGGAAAAGTGGCTTTTGATGGCCAATATTGCCCATAACCCACTGCGTGCTGGACGAAGATCTGATTGGAACTACAAACATGAATAAAAGATGTTAAGAAAACTACAAACATGGTGGATGTGCAAGTCTGAGGGTTAAGTAGAGAGGTTTAGATTAAAGGGATAGTTCACCCAAAAATGAAAATTAGCCCATGATTTACTCACCCTCAAGTCATCCGAGGTGTATATGACATTCTTCTTTCAGATGAATAAAATATGAGTTATATAAAAAATGTTCAGGCTAATCGAAGCATTATAATAGCAGTAATAGTTGCTCTGTTTTTGAAGTCCATAAAAAATGCATCTGTCCATCAAATAACTGCTCCACGCGGTTCTGGGGTGTTAATAAAGGCCTTCTGAAGCGAATCGATGCGTTTGTGTAAAAAAAATATCCATATTTAAAAAAAAATGTACATGTTTTTCTATGGCTCTGCATCAGCCGTCCCCGCGCCATCACTTCCGGCGAATAAAGTCAAAATACATGCAAAATACCGGCCCGATCATGGATATATACATAGATTCCTCATTAGTGCCTGCGCGGATTGGTCGAATGAGGCATCTACGTATATATATCTTTGATCGCGTCAGTATTTTGACCTTATTCGCCGGAAGTTATGGCGCTGGGAAAACTAGATGACATTCGTCTGATAAGAGGTAAAAAAATAACAAATACTTGTTAGGTTTCTCGCAGACACAGATCGTTTCGTGTCTTAAGACATCAATGTGTCGCCACGAGCCGCATGGTTTAATAAGGATTCGTATGCCTGTGTTTTTACTCTCATTGCTCTCATGCTCTAAAATATCTCCATTGACATGCATTATACGACTATCACACTGCAACGGTTGAGTTCAAAATCTTCATTTGTGTTCTACTGAAGAAACAAAGACACCTACATCTTGGATGCCCTCGGGGTGAGCAGATAAACTTAAACAATTCGTTTTTGGGTGAACTATCCCTTTAAGGGGTTTGAGTGATTAATTATCAGTATCTAACCTGATGAGGAGAGTCTCCGCATGAAAGACCCACAACTGGCAGATCAATGCGCTACTACATTTCTCTCCGATACAGTAGGAAATTAAATTCAATGTGGAGGATTTGAACGGTGACAAGATGATTGACAGGGCAGTTTAAACGGTGACAAAATGCATGTACAGTAACAACGTGACAGATCTGTTTGTTAAAGATGACATGATAGATTTCCTACTCTCCTGCTACACACAAGTCTGTACTGCACGTGTTTTTTAGATATTCAAGCATGAAAACCTGTTCTAGTACATCATCAAGACAAAAGGGCATATTAGGTCCCCTTTAAGTAAGTAAAAAGGGGACATTTTGATTACAATAGCCTCTTTTGGAGGACACAAATGACTGAGCCAAAGTGCAATGGCTGGAGTTCTTCTTTATGCTTAGCAAGGAATATTTCTATACTACATGTATATTTGAGCATGTGCATTCACATAGTGATTTACGTGTCACTGGCACACTTCAGTTTGTGTTTGGCGGCCAGTTTGGTGTGTGCATGCGTGTGTGTTTACACGCTACATACTTGCGGCTCTCAGGTTGCCAGCGACCAGACGGGACGTCTGCAGGCGCCACATGTGTGTGCTGATGCTATTTGTGCTTAAAAAGCCACACATTGAACTTCCTGTGCTGGTGTAACATGCTTCTAAACTATATACTGTATATATTACTGTTGAAAAGTTTGGGGATTTTTAAATGTTTTTAAAGAAATCTCTTCTGCTCACCAATGCTGGCTGCCTTTATCTGATCAAACATACAGTGAAAACTGTGATATTGTGAAATATTATAACAAATGAAAAAATACTTCAAAATGTAATTTATTCCTGTGATAAAAGCTGAATTTTCAGCATCATTACTCCAGTCTTCAGTGTCACCTGATCAAAATCATTCTAATATGAGGATTTGCTGCTCAAGAAACATTTAATATTATTATCAACGTTGAATGCAATTGTGCTGCTTCATGTTTTTTAGGGTTCTTTGATTAATAGAAAGTTCCAAAGAACAGCATTTATTTGAAATGGAATAAAATATTTTTAATATAATATTTTTAAACTATACTTTTTTGATCAATTTAAAGTATCTTTGCTTAATAAAAGTATTATTTTCTTTAAGACAAATCCACACACACATACACATTTTAGAAGCTTCACCAGCACAAGAAGTTTGATGTGTGGCTTTTATAACATGCATAGCATCAGAACACACACACACACACACACACACACACACACACACACACACACACACACACACACACACACACACACACACACACACACACACACACACACACACACACACACACACACACACACACACACACACACACACACACACACACACACACACACACACACACACACACACACACACACACACACACACACACACACACACACACACACACACACACACACACACACACACACACACACACACACACACACACACACACACACACACACACACACACACACACACACACACACACACACACACACACACACACGTTTGTTTCTGCGAAATGTGAGGACATTCTATGGGCGTAATGGTTTTTATACCCTACAAATCGTATTTTCTATCCCCTTACACTGCACCTGCCCCTAAACCTACCCATCTCACACACACACACACACACACACACACACACACACACACACACACACTCTGCCCCTGCCCCTAAACCTACCCATCACAGGAGACTGCACAGTTTACTTTCTGTAAAAAAAAACCTTCTTCTGTGTGATTTATAAGCTTTTGAAAAGTGAGGACATGGGGAACGTCCTCATATTTCACCCTCTTTTTGTAATACCTATGTCATTATACACATTTGTGTCCTGATATTTCACAAAAACATGCCCACACACACACATTTTAGAAGCTTAGACGTTTCACCAGCACAAGAAGTTTGATGTGTGGCTTTTCTAACATGCATAGCATCAGAACACACACACACACACACACACACACACAAGAAGCTTAGATGTTTCACCAGCACAAGAAGTTTGATGTGTGGCTTTTCTAACATGCATAGCATCAGAACACACACACACACACACACACACACACACACACACACACACACACACACACACACACACACACACACACACACACACACACACACACACACACACACACACACACACACACACACACACACACACACACACACACACACACACACACACACACACACACACACACACACACACACACACACACACACACACACACACACACACACACACACACACACACACACACACACACACACACACACACACACACACACACACACACACACACACACACACAAAGCTTAGATGTTTCACCAGCACAGGAAGTTTGATTTGTGGCTTTTATAACCCGCATAGCATCAGAACACACATGTGGTTCCTGCAGACGTTTTACACCCGCTATATTTTTGACAAGAAAAAATAAATTAACCCCTCACTCACCCTCCTGCTTCCATGAGCTCCTGGGAACGCTGGAGGGGCCGTGTGTGGAAACCTCCAGAAGCAATCCGAGAAACACTCCTAACACGCTCAGAGCCATGTTGGACTCCGGGATCTTCGGTAGCGTGATGTTTCCTCTGTGAGAACAACAGAGAGAAAAGGAAGAAAAGACGTGTCAGTCGTGCTACAAGCTCCACATCATATTCGCACTGCTCATTTCCATACAATGAACAAAACAGCATCATGCAAGTTATGCTGAATATATACAGTACAGTATGGTGCTCTATGATTGCCATTTTCACATTCTTTACATGGTACTTCATACTATAAAAAAAACTAATAGCAAAACTTAAATAATTATTGATACAATGATGTCTGCGATATGGATATGTGCAATTATACAATCAAAAAGGTTGTAGTTTAATTAAATAAATATATGCAATGCTGTTTTCAGAGTGAAGTCTGGCACTGTTCTCATATACATGCATACATTTATTCATTTATTTGCCAGAAAACCACCAAAATAAAAGCTTGCTTGTTTAAAGTTTGAAAATAAAGAATTTAAGTAGTAAATATTAGTAATTTTAGAGCTGTACTACAAAATAAAATTATTTATTATTAAATGATGTTTCTTATTTTGTTTAATATTTAAAAGAATTATGATATACATACACACACACACACACACACACACACACACACACACACACACACACACACACACACACACACACACACACACACACACACACACACACACACACACACACACACACACACACACACACACACACACACACACACACACACACACACACACACACACACAGGGTCAAAAACGGTGCGAATGACCTATGAAGATTTTTTTTTACTTTGTACTTGATTTATATTTATTAATTAATTTATATTTTTTAATCGGATTGAACATTGGTCTGGGGATCTGCTCTGTATTTTCTACTGCACAAGAGTTGTGATAAACGAGCATAAATTAAATGACTCTGTACGCAATTGGACAGTCCTTCAACCAATCAGACCACAAGAGGCGAGATCCACCGGCAACGACCCATCGCTTCTCTATCAGTCATCGTGTTAAACCCGCCAATAGTGTGCCAGGTGGATAAGCCAGTCTGTGATTGGTTCCCGCAAAAGTGTAACAGAAGCAGTAGAAATTAATGTACAGGTTGCAGGGCGAAAATCAAATCGCTGGCAGATCAGGCGGGGTTTACCCAGTCAACAAAATCCCCCCACTGATTCAATAATAAAGCTATTCAAGTCATCTGGTGAAAATTCCAGTATGTTTTTCATATCGCAATCTATACTGCAGAAAAACTAAATATTGCAATGACAGTTTTTCCATTGTCATGCATCCCAACTAACTGTAGTATTCGTATTCATTCATAGTTCGAGACGCTGTGCCGTGAGTAAAGAGCAGTTAAGCGTTTACATAACATTCATATCAAATGACCCCGGCTTCAGGCAGAACAGAGCCTCTTGGAAGGAGAGAAGAGAAATGCGATGACAAGCGACCAAAATTAGCATCGCTGAGATAAAGCCAAAACATCCCTCTCGCTTCCTATCAGCGGCGGCCTGTTAGTATAGCATGTGCTCACTGTCACAAACTGTCCCGTGCGGTAAAAACAGCATGTCCTGTGTCCTTGAACTCAGATTCGGGTGATCAATAACCTAGATAACCGATGACATCACTGCCTGATTATGAGGGTAAACTGGACCTGTTGGTTTTTTTCAGAAATTCCCCTGGACTGATAATGATATCTGTGCCACAGGGAAGTGAAACCAGGACATGTAAAACAGAAGCATCATGAGGTCACAACACATGCTTCTGAAATGACAACTAACCCCAAGGGCAGAAAAAAATGACACCTGAGATAATGATTTTCATGACAAACCATATTTAAAATCATCTAGGGTTTCCACTGTGATTGGTCATTTAAGACACAGCGTTTGTCTCCTTAAAGAGATTTTAACTGTCTCTAAAGATCCCCTGAGTGGTGTTATGCTCGGGTGTTGTAAGTGGTTGTAGGTGGTAGGTACGATTTACAGTCACAGAGTCACAGATCAAAGTTCAAAGGTCAACTAGGCAAGTGGCGCTAATCAATGATGCGTCATGGAAGCATGAACGATCCGATCTACTTTACAGTGACCTTTTTATACCTAAGGTTCATAATCCCAACAGTTACTGTCAGGACGGATGGACACGTGCAAACACAGAAGAGTAGATTAAATAAAAGGAGTTAAAGGGGCTATATGCAAATTTTTCCCCAAAATAAACGGAACAATAGCCTTTTTATTTTACCATTTATGACTCAAACATCTCCTGATGAGCATACTGACACCTTGTCCGCTCACAGTGGGTGCACCTATAAGCCTGTATCCTATTTTTCCTATTTTCTGGCGGGTCGTCTTTTCCCGCGCTGTCTGCGGATGTGACGTCACCACCGCTGCGAGAGCGAGCAGAAAATGAGAGCAGTTCTGTTTTTTGGCCACAGGTGTCAGTCGCGAGTTTAAATGTCAGAAAAACGCATATAGCCCCTTTAAAGGGCCGTTATTTTATTTTATTATTTTATTTTACACTGCTAATGAAAGATGGTAGATGTCTTTTAACATGTCTAGCATCACTGTAAATTGAAATTACTTTTTTTGTAATGACTCTGAGCTCCCAATCTTTGAAATAATTAATATTTATTTTATTTTATTTTGTGCCTTATTTTGGGATTGAATGTTACAGGCACGTACAAAAACATGCCCCTTTTTACAAGATCTCAGGTGTCCCCAGAATCCAAAATACCGGATAATTTATTATACCATGTTGTAAATATTTGAGCGGAAGGAAAATCACGCTGTTTTCGTGCATGTATCTTTAAATGCAAATGAGCTGCTGCTCCCCGCCCCCTTTCCAGAAGAGGGCGGAGCCTGTACAGCTTGTGCCTCCGATACTCTCCAAAAAACTAAAACATCTCTTTGCTTTGATGATCATCTCTATCGCAGCCATGCTCACGTGACATTAGAGTTCTTTAAGTTTATTATCTGCATGTGTTTAAATAAGCCATTTCAGTCTAAACTTCCGATATATGGTTTTCTGAGCGCACACACACCCGAAGCATGCACACAGAAAGCTGGATGTCAGACGGCGCGTCCCATGAGTTTTAAACCAAGATCTCTTTCACGTCTTATTGCGTTTAAACTGTCAAACACACATGGTTATGTCAAAAAACACACAGTTAACATAAACACAGTCGTTAATAAAATAAAAGCTTACTTGACCTTAGTGAACGCTTCACGTCTTATTGCCTGTGTCCACTTTTGTCTCCTTAAAAGCTTGTTTTTTGGGGTAAACAGCTTATAAAAACGTAGTTCTGTCTTTATTAGTTTGTTCACTGTATATCCTGTCACATATCAGCTTTTAGACATTGTTCTGTTTTTTTGTTGTAATGCTGCGTTCACACCAAACGTGAATAGAGCGTCAGGAGCGAGTGATTTCAATGTTAAGTCAATAGAAAGGCGCGTTGACGCGCGTCTGGAGGTCCTGCGTCGTGATAGACGTGTTTCACGCAGCGCGATGGACGCGATTCCGCCTCGTTCGCGCGAATGACGCAAATTGGACGCAAATTGAGCGTCTTGCGCGATACCCGCAAGTGGTGTTTTTTGTGCATTCACGCGTTTGAAGCGAATTCGCATCTGACGCCCGAGTTGAAAAATTTGAACTTTTGCGCCAATTCGCGCCGCGTTAACCAATCAGGAGCCTGCTTGCTGCTGTCACGTGGTAAAGTGACGTGATGAGAAACCCTGCATAATTTAAAAATACTACTGTGTCACAAAATGTAGTTTTAAGACTTTTTCAGGTGGGAATGTAGTTGTTTAAAGCTCAAATCTGTGGTTTATTTATAAAGAGAGCGCCTATTTAAAAAAATGTTGTTGTGAGATCCAGGCGATCACCGGGCGCTCAGCGCTCATTAACCCCGGCGAGAGCAGCCTTTCCTCGGCTAGTCCTTCTGACGTTTGCTCGGATGTCATGTATCGGTTCGTCTTGTGTAGATCTAACGGGCGATCTTTGGTCTCATGAATCTATAATTTGTTGTCTGCCAAATCGTTTTGACTGAGGGCAAAGAGAAGTTTCATAACATTATTTTTTAAGGATATTTAAATATACATGCAGTGAAGATAATGTAGGAGTTGCCTGGACCACATTTGTGTGGCTATTAATGTTTAATATATATATTTTTTATGAAAATGAAAAGAGGCAGAGTGGTGTTTTATGACATTTCTCCTGGAGCGCCTTGAACGCGCGTCTATTTCACTTCAAACGCTCGATTAATTGGACGCGCAAATGGATTCAAAATGTTCAAGCGTCAAACTAGACACGGTAGACGCGATTTTGACGCTCTATTCACGTTTGGTGTGAACGCAGCATAAGTTAGAAATGACAAGGAGGCGTTTCACGCAACACAAAGTCAAAGGAGACGGTTTGATTGTTTTCCTCCCCAGAGTGGGCGTGGCCTAAATATGCTCTGTCTATATGTATGTAAAATAAAAACCATAAAATCAACAAAACACTTGTCTGATTTTAAATGTCAATGTCATATTGCATGCATTAGTACTGGTAGTTCATAAGCAGGCATATCCTGACAGGTGTTCAGTAAAAGCTTTTTCAAATCCCTACAAATGATCTCCATACGTGCTCCACTTTATTGTTCTGTGGAGAAAAAGAGCAGAGAGATTGAAAGACATAAAAAAAAACAAATCGAGTGAAGTGAACGGAATGCAATAAGATACAGGAAACTCAACGGAACATCATTTCAACATGTGAACATCCCAGGAAACACTAAACGGCCCCAAGCAAAGACTACAAACTTCAGTGCTCAGCTTATATCGGCTCTTCAGATTCTTCCGTTTCAATTCTTTCATTCTGATCTGAGAGAGAAAAACGTATGACATATGAGAGAGGAAACTTATCGTATCCTTAAAACATAGATTTAACAAGAACCAATATACACGAGAGCATTAAAAGGGGGAAATCAGTGGACTTTTCTACAGTCCCAAATGAAATCAAGCCGACATGAGGCCCATGATTGACCCCGCAGGACAGCAACACCAGTGACTGATGATTGGAAATCAACACAGCAAAATAACCGTCATTGATCAACAGGCAGATGAGTTTTTACAGCTTCAGGGAGGAAACACACACACGTGCGCACAACACACACTACCAGTGACCCTCAATGTACGGAAATGCTAAAAGGAGGTCACACATACACAAAGACCCTGTTGTGTGTGCGGGGAGAGAATAACACACACACAGTAAACAATCAACAAAGACTCGACCCAAGTGTGTGTCTGAGTGTGAGCACATGACATGGCCTCTCACACACACTGCACTTTCCCAGAGAAATTCATTCACATGCCAGACCTCATTAGTCGACACGGAGTCGGGTTTCACCCTGAATATGAAATGAGGAAAAATTATTATGATTGACAATTGAGGGATTCAAAATGCATCGGGTTTCAGTGAAGTAACACTGATTATCTCTTCATCACAGCACATGTCAGTGGGTGGGATATATTAGGCAGCAAGTGAACATTTTGTCCTCAGAGTTGATGTGTTAGAAGCAGGAAAAATGGACAAGCGTAAGGATTTGAGCGAGTTTGACAAGGGCCAGATTGTGATGACTAGATGACTGGGTCAGAGCATCTCCAAAACTGCAGCTCTTGTGGGGTGTTCCCGGTCTGCAGTGGTCAGTCTCTATCAGAAGAGCTCCAAGGAAGGAACAGTGGTGAACCGGCGACCGCCGAGCAGGATAATGCGCCCTGCCACAAAGCAAAAATGGTTCAGGAATGGTTTGAGGAGCACAACAATGAGTTTGAGGTGTTGACTTGGCCTCCAAATTCGCCAGATCTCAATCCAATCGAGCATCTGTTGGATGTGCTGAACAAACAAGTCCAATCCATGAAGGCCCCACCTCGCAACTTACAGGACTTAAAGGATCTGCTGCTAACATCTTGGTGCCAGATACCACAGCACACGTTCAGGGGTCTAGTGGAGTTCATGCCTCGACAGGTCAGGGCTATTTTGGCAGCAAAAGGGGGAACAACACAATATTAGGAAGGTGGCCATAATGTTATGCATGATTGGTGTATATAGTATGTCCACATACACACACATAAGTTATAATTAAATACATAATATATACATTTGTCTAATTTTTTAATGTATTTAAATCATATTATTATATACATAGCTATAAATATCTGTACAGTATATAATAATTATAAGAATTGTATTTAAGAATCATAGTTTAATATATATATATATATATATATATATATATATATATATATATATATATATATATATATATATATATATATATATATATATATATATATATATATATATATATATATATATATATATATATATATATATATATATATATATATATATATATATATATATATATATATATATATATATATATATATATATATATATATATATATATATATATATATATATATATATATATATATATACACACAGTGAGGAAAATAAGTATTTGAACACCCTGCTATTTTGCAAGTTCTCCCACTTAGAAATCATGGAGGGGTCTGAAATTGTCATCGTAGGTGCATGTCCACTGTGAGAGACATAATCTAAAAAAAAAAAATCCAGAAATCACAATGTATGATTTTTTAACTATTTATTTGTATGATACAGCTGCAAATAAGTATTTGAACACCTGTCTATCAGCTAGAATTCTGACCCTCAAAGACCTGTTAGTCTGCCTTTAAAATGTCCACCTCCACTCCATTTATTATCCTAAATTAGATGCACCTGTTTGAGGTCGTTAGCTGCATAAAAGACACCTGTCCACCCCATACAATCAGTAAGAATCCAACTACTAACATGGCCAAGACCAAAGAGCTGTCCAAAGACACTAGAGACAAAATTGTACACCTCCACAAGGCTGGAAAGGGCTACGGGGAAATTGCCAAGCAGCTTGGTGAAAAAAGGTCCACTGTTGGAGCAATCATTAGAAAATGGAAGAAGCTAAACATGACTGTCAATCTCCCTCGGACTGGGGCTCCATGCAAGATCTCACCTCGTGGGGTCTCAATGATCCTAAGAAAGGTGAGAAATCAGCCCAGAACTACACGGGAGGAGCTGGTCAATGACCTGAAAAGAGCTGGGACCACCGTTTCCAAGGTTACTGTTGGTAATACACTAAGACATCATGGTTTGAAATCATGCATGGCACGGAAGGTTCCCCTGCTTAAACCAGCACATGTCCAGGCCCGTCTTAAGTTTGCCAATGACCATTTGGATGATCCAGGAGTCATGGGAGAAAGTCATGTGGTCAGATGAGACCAAAATAGAACTTTTTGGTCATAAATCCACTAAACGTGTTTGGAGGAAGAAGAATGATGAGTACCATCCCAAGAACACCATCCCTACTGTGAAGCATGGGGGTGGTAGCATCATGCTTTGGGGGTGTTTTTCTGCACATGGGACAGGGCGACTGCACTGTATTAAGGAGAGGATGACCATGTATTGCGAGATTTTGGGGAACAACCTCCTTCCCTCAGTTAGAGCATTGAAGATGGGTCGAGGCTGGGTCTTCCAACATGACAATGACCCGAAGCACACAGCCAGGATAACCAAGGAGTGGCTCTGTAAGAAGCATATCAAGGTTCTGGCGTGGCCTAGCCAGTCTCCAGACCTAAACCCAAAAGAGAATCTTTGGAGGGAGCTCAAACTCCGTGTTTCTCAGCGATAGGCCAGAAACCTGACTGATCTAGAGAAGATCTGTGTGGAGGAGTGGGCCAAAATCCCTCCTGCAGTGCAAACCTGCTGAAAAACTACAGGAAACGTTTGACCTCTGTAATTGCAAACAAAGGCTACTGTACCAAATATTAACATTGATTTTCTCAGGTGTTCAAATACTTATTTGCAGCTGTATCATACAAATAATTAGTTAAAAAATCATACATTGTGATTTCTGGATTTTTTTTTTTGATTATGTCTCTCACAGTGGACATGCACCTACGATGACAATTTCAGACCCCTCCATGATTTCTAAGTGGGAGAACTTGCAAAATAGCAGGGTGTTCAAATACTTATTTTCCTCACTGTATATAATATATATATATATATATATATAAGGTTATGTAAATAAATTATATTATGATATCTAAGTGAAATATGCAAATATATAAATCATTATTTTATATTTACTGTGCATATACATACACCTCTTTTATTAATAAATACATAACATATAATAATGGTTTTTATACTGTACAAACTGTACATTCTATCCCCCTACCCCTAAACCTACCCATCACACACACACACACACCTAAACCTACCCATCACAGGAAACATTCTGCATTTTTAATAAAACATTGTTTAGTATGTTTTAAAGTTATTTGGTTTACGGGGACACAGGAAGTGTCCGTATAAACCATGTTTACGTTGTAAAACCCATGTCATTACACACATTTGTGTTCTCATAAACCACTCACACTCACACTCACACTCACACACAATGCTATTACAAACACATCTCATATGCAGACACAGCCCTCTTTTCCTGTATTAATACTCTTGAAGCCTGCAGTTTGTCGAGCACCTGTTTCGTGTCCGCTGCACGCACAGGCTCAGAAATGCAAGCTGGGTATAAACGGTGGCGTCTTGCCAACTGGGCAACCATGTGGCCGCTCTCAAACATTCAGCGTCTGCCAACTGAGCCCCCTCCCCTCGCTCTATCTCTGCCCTGGCACTCACAGAGACGGCACAGTGATCGATGCCACTCGCTGCCGACCCACAACGCTTTTCTGCCAGAATCAGCTTTCCCACTACGCCCGCTGACAGCTCTCACAATCCCTCTCTTTCTCTGCACACTCTCATGCTTCAAGGACCTGTGTGTGTGTGTGTGTGTGTGTGGTTTGTTCTTTAGGTTCTTGTTTTTCCTTTCCGAGAGTATGTGAGTTTGTCTTTCACCCTCAACCTGTCCACTCATCACTAAATAACAAAACGTGGCAGATGCATTCACCCAAAGTAACTTGCATTGCATTTAAGGAATACATCAGTTCATGCGTCTCTTGAGATGAGAAAAGTTTTTAAAGAAAGCATGAAACGGGATGTATAAGGTGATGCATTTCTGAGCCAAACACAAAAAACTGCAAGAAATGAAGTAGGACAACTATAATTCTATACATCAGAATTTGTTCGGATCTGGTTCGCTCAGACATACATCACATTATTAAAGTAAAATGGGTTGCATTTTGCATGTAAATGAGTGTTGATGTCTGCTGCCAATCTGCACATCAACAGTCCTGTAACCACAGCAGGATACGGTCACAGGCAGAACTTCACTGGACCCAGAAATACTGTGGTGAAGTGTTCGGTTTGGCATCCAATATGATGAATCGCTCATGACATCACGGCCCCGTGGAGCAGCAGCAGCGTGCAATTAATGCCCACATGCAAAGAAACCAATCTAACAGTTAACATAAACAGCATAAATGCAAATAATAGAACTCATTGATATTTTGCAATGACAATTAAGACATTTTAAGTGTCTAAATACGTTTCGGGGCCACTGGATGTATATAGAAAGCTGCAGAAAGCTTCAGAATATCCTTCTAAATAAAACTCGCTGCAGCACGGCTACGGTTATGACTTAAATAACTTCAGGACAGAAACTGTAGGTAATGGAAACCCAACGCAAAGGACAGAAAATAGCTGCTTCACATGTAATTACAGCCGTACATCTGTGCAGAAAGAGCAGGGCAGCTCCGACGTGACCACACGAAAGCCTGATGAAGGGTCAGTCCCTGTAAAAACTTATATTTAGGCAGAGCTACGGAGACCTTTAAAATGCACGAGCTGCAGGAAGGAGCAGAAATGACATGCAAAGAGAGTGAGGTGCATTTTAAGAGAATACACACACACACACACACGTCACTGCACTGTAACATATAATGACTACCTCTGCTGCCCATCAAAAGAGTCAAATGAAAAACTTAATTTTCAACATCTGCATGTCTAAACTCTTAAAAATAAAGGTTTTACAGCTTTATGACATAAGAGAACCTTATTAAAAGATCATTTTGAGTTGTCAAGATGCCAAACAATAACCTTTAGTTTCTTAAGATGCTAAAGAACCTTTAAAAGTTCCTATATTACTATAAGAGAAGTTTTAAGTTCCTATGATGCCATAAAAGAACCTTTAAGATCCAATTATGCCATAAGATAACTTTCAAGTTTATATTAAAATTTAAGTTCCTATGATGTCATAAAATAACATTTAAGCTCCTATAATGCCATAAAGATAACTTTCAAGTTTACAGTGGTGAGAACAAATATTTGATACACTGCCGTTTTGTCAGGTTTTCCCACTTACAAAGCATGTAGAAGTCTGTCATTTTTATCATAGGTACTCTTCAACTGTGAGAGACGGAAAAAAAAAAATCCAGAAAATCACATTTTAAATAATTACTTTGCATTTTATTGCATGACATAAGTATTTGATCACCTACCAACCAGTAAGATTTCCGGCTCCCACAGACCTGTTAGTTTTTCTTTAAGAAGCCCTCCTGCTCTCCACTCATTACCTGTATTAACTGCACCTGTTTGAACTCGTCACCTGTATAAAAGACACCTGTCGACACACTCAATCAAACAGACTCCAACCTCTCCACAATGGCCAAGACCAGAGAGCTGTGTAAGGACAACAGGGATAAAATTGTAGACCTGCACAAGGCTGGGATGGGCTACAGGACAATAGGCAAGCAGCTTGGTGAGAAGGCAACAACTGTTGGCGCAATCATTAGAAAATGAAAGAAGTTCAAGATGACAGTCAATCTCCCTCGATCTGGGGCACCATGCAAGATCTCACCTCGTGGGGCATCAATGATCATGAGGAAGGTGAGGGATCAGCCCAGAACTACACGGCAGGACCTGGTCAATGACCTGAAGAGAGCTGGGACCACAGTCTCAAAGAAAACCATTAGTAACACACTATGCCGTCATGGATTAAAATCCTGCAGCACATGCAAGGTCCCCCTGCTCAAGCCAGCGCATGTCCAGGCCCGTCTGAAGTTTGCCAATGACCATCTGGATGATCCAGAGGAGGAATGGGAGAAGGTCATGTGGTCTGATGAGACAAAAATAGAGCTTTTTGGTCTAAGCTCCACTCGCCGTGTTTGGAGGAAGAAGAAGGACGAGTACAACCCCAAGAACACCATCCCAACCGTGAAGCATGGAGGTGGAAACATCATTCTTTGGGGTTGCTTTTCTGCAAAGGGGACAGGACGACTGCACTGTATTGAGGGGAGGATGGAAGGCGCCATGTATTGCGAGATCTTGGCCAACAACCTCCTTCCCTCAGTAAGAGCATGGAGATGGGTCGAGGCTGGGTCTTCCAGCATGACAACGACCCGAAAACACACAGCCAGGGCAAATAAAGAGTGGCTCTGTAAGAAGTATCTCAAGCTCCTGGAGTGGCCTAGCCAGTCTCCAGACCTGAACCCAATAGAGAATCTTTGGAGGGAGCTGAAGTCCGTATTGCCCAGCGACAGCCCCGAAACCTGAAGGATCTGGAGAAGGTCTGGATGGAGGAGTGGGCCAAAATCCCTGCTGCAGTGTGTGCAAACCTGCTCAAGAACTACAGGAAACGTATGATCTCTGTAATTGCAAACAAAGGTTTCTGTCCCAAATATTAAGTTCTGCTTTTCTGATGTCTCAAATACTTATGTCATGCAATAAAATGCAAATTAATTATTTAAAAATCATACAAATGTGATTTTCTGGATTTTTGTTTTAGATTCCGTCACTCACAGTTGAAGAGTACCAATGATAAAAGTTACAGGCTTCTACATGCTTTGTAAGTGGGCAAACCTGCAAAATCGGCAGTGTATCAAATACTTCTCCCCACTATATATGATGTCATAAAATAGCTTTTAAGATCCAATTATGTCACAAAGGAACTTTAAGTTCAATTAACTTCCTATAATACCATAAAAACTCCCATATTGTCCTAAACATTTTATAAAAGAACTAAGGTTTTATGACATGATAAGAGAACCTTTGAGTCGTTTGTTCTCTAATACAGTGACATTCAGAAATGAAGTGTGTGAAGTGTGCACATTCTGCTTTCTCGTCATGACTTTGTTCAGGAGCTTCTAGAAATTACTACAATACAGTGTGAAAGGTCTTCAGGAGAAGTAAAACAGAGAACACGGTGAGAAAAAGGGAGGAACTGATCTTAGATATCCACAGGCTATAAATATTCACAGGCGGTAGAGATCAGAGGCAGAAGTCTGGACTGTGATGTCCTAACGCAGGTGCTGCAAGTGTGTGTGTGTGTGTGTGTGTGTGTGGTGTGAGAAACCATTTAACCTTGGGAAGACTGGATTGTTTTCAGTGAGTGACAGTCATCATGCGTGCGTGTGTGTGTGTGTGTGTGTGTGTGTGGTCAAGTGTGTAGACTTCAGCACCCGTCTTGGGGATCATTAACACTGTGTGTGTGTGTGTGTGTGTGTGTGTGTGTACACATAGCCAGGAATCTTCAGTTTCCCTCTGAATAGTGCCCGTATATAAATAAATCTCACACACAGTGGGCGATCAGGTTTAGGGGTGGGTTATATTACGGCCAGTCTTTCTGAACGACACGAGCAGAGTTTCAGCTGAACAGTAATATAACAGACAGACAAAAACAGAAACCAGCATAAAGATTCAGTTTCTGTCAACATTTCTGGATTCAGTATCTGTGCACAGCTCTCATATCATGAAAAACATGCTCTCACATTCACAACTCCCTCTCCAAGCCACACAGATTATTTACAGAAACTGAACTGCAATCATTTGAAATGTTTTACTATTTTACAAAATCATTATATATATAAATAATTTGTATAATGTATATTATATTATATTTAATTGATCTATTATAATAATAATAATATATAAAATGTATAATACAAATAATATAAAATAATGAATATATATAATTATGATGATTTATTGAATATTATAAAATATACTTTTAATATTATTGATATTATATTTAATTTATACATTTTATAATTATAATATGTATTGTTATATAAAGTGTACAATATAAATATAAAATAATGATACATACACGGATATATAATTATTATTTATATTATTTTATACTGTTTATAAGATTTATTACGTTCATTTATAAATATATTAGGGCTGTCAAAAGATTAATCGCGATTAATCGCATCCAAAATAAAAGTTTGTGTTTACATAATATATGTGTGTGTAATCTGTTAATTATTATTTATATATAAATACACACACAAGCATGTATATATTTAAGAAAAAAATATTATTTTAATATATAAAACATTTATATTTATATATATATTATAGATTATATAAATGTATATACAGTATATACATGCAAATATTTCTTAAATATATACATGAATGTGTGTGTATTTATATATAAATAATAATTAACAGATTACACACACATATATTATGTAAACACAAACTTTTATTTTGGATGCGATTTATCACGATTAATCTTTTGACAGCCCTAAAATATATTCATTTTTAATTTCATTGTTTTATATATCCATATTTTCATTATTTAAATTATATTATTTTATTTTACATTATATTACATCACATTAGATTATATTATCTATTTTTTTATTTAATTGTTAACTTTAACAACATTATACATGGAAAAACAAATGCCTAGAACGACCCTTTTTAAACTTAGGACGACTTAAAATGAACTCGACCATCATTGTAGACATTTAAAAAAATGTCAATAAAACACAGACAGTTGGCATTGAGTAAAGACCCGTCGCGGCAGGTCGCACTGAACCAGCTCCATAAACACAGCGGTTTTATTGTGCGATACATCAGCCTGTTTCCTGTTAATTAAGGTGCTTTTTTCTGCCCGGACGAGTTTTTAAAACAAGAGTTAAACCCCATGACGCTCCTCACTGTCACACTCCATGGTTAGTATTGTAACACGGCACCATCTTTAGCATGGCACCGATTTCACGCTCGGATTTAAGGTTCAGTACGGACAAAAAGCCCTTCTGGGCTCTTTTGTGAAAAGTCCCAGCATCCTCCGGCTCTTCCAGCACCTCCAGTGTTTGTCTGGGACTTGGCAAACGAGAGTAAATGCTCATTTTGACAGCCAGACACTGATACATTTCATTACAGACTTCTGACTACCCACATTGCAATAAATTCTGGCCAAGAACCCCCCATCTAGATTTCAATTTAAATACGCACTTCCCATTAACAATAAGCTACTGTACGAGGATTATAGTTCCTTCTGAAGAGCACAACGGCTCTCAAATCACCTTTCATTTTAAATCTGAACTCAGGATTGAGTTACACTGAAGCATGTGCTGCAAATCTCTCTCAACTGAGATCCAGAACAAGAACTGGGTGAGAGTACTACAACCCAAACCTGGTTTTCTTGTTGAGCAGAGGCGTGCGGCTGCTTTACTAAGTGACCAGACGCACAATTTTTTACCTGCTTGACCAGAAAGAAAACTCCAGCAACCATTCAGGTCACATTAACATTGTGGCAGTGAGTTTTGCATGTGCAATAACCCTCTTATGTTCTTTGAAAAAAAATTAAAATATAAAAAAAATATATAAATGCATTAAAAAAATCATATATTTTTATACGTTTCTCTTAAAGCAGCAAACAATTTGTCTGGCTATCACCAGACCAAGCTCATTTTAAGATTGAACATTGGTCTGGCGAGTCTGCTCTGTATTTTCTACTGCACAAGAGGCGTGATAAACGAGCATAAATTAAATGACTCTGTACGCAATTGGACAGTCCTTCAACCAATCAGACCACAAGAGGCGTGATCAACGGGCAACGACCCATCGCTTCTCTATCCGTCATTGTGTTAAACCCGCCAATAGTGTGCCAGGTGGATAAGTCGGTCTCTGATTGGTTCCCGCAAAAGTGTAACAGAAGCAGTAGAAATTAATGCACATGTTTCCAGACTGAGCTGCAGGGCGAAATCATATCTGCGGCAGATCAGGCATGGGTTTACCCAGTCTAGCAAACAATCTATATATACAAAAAATGCTCGAGATCTCGAGATCTCAGTGTCCCAATCAACCTGAATTTGCTGTGTATTTTAAGCTATTCGAGTTGCCGTAGTTTCCAGTGAGCTCTGCCGGTTAACAAACCCCCTGTGTATAGACACGAGCATTACGTAAACAACACAAACAACAACATTCCCGTTGGTGTGTTGTTTGTGATAAGGCGATATAGAACACATTCGGCTGTAGAAATGAGTCGGGCCGGGCAAAAAATGCGTATGGAAGCGTCCGTCCCGTCCAGATGCAAGATAATTTGGTAAGTATTTTGCCACCATATGCATGCATATAATATTTGGATAATATATTATATATTAGAGATATCACGCAACACATGAAATCCCCAAACTTTGATTTCATGTGTGGGGTGATATCTCTGCGCCCAAGTAGCAGTGCTTCGCCTGTGCTTCACCCTAATATAGTCCCAAGTCAATATCTGCCTAGGAAATCGCCTAGTCTTAATCTGCATTGCTATTTGTACTCGTTGTAAATACGCAGGCCAGAAGTTTTTTTTTTTTTGATCACTTTTACTCGGGACATGCTAGCTGGCAACATAGGATTCCATTCATTATGCTAAGCTAGCGGCGACCCTGCAAAACTAAAACAATGCATGCACTGAGACAAAAATGCATTTGCCCACATATCTAAATGTTGGAATGAAGTTGAATAAGCCCTATTTCTAAAAACGGCGGAGTGTTCCTTTAACTTGCAATTGGACTGGATAAGTATACCATATATGTAGTACCATATGCATGCCATGTATATAACAATATATTTACTACCATATGCATCCAAGTATTATATGCATGCATATGGTAGCAAATACTTGGCGGGGGGGGGGGTGAAAAGGAAACGTGTACTTCAGGAAAATGGTCAGCAAAGCTCTTGACAGCTGTGCCACACCACAGCTCCCCTTTGGAGTAATCGGTTGCTTTTTAAATTAAATGACACAGATTATCACAAGGTACTGCCTGGCTATATTGTTACTCATGCTTATAACAGCACTTTGCCTTCAGACGCGTGACTCACATGCATATATAATAATGTGTATATTTGATATTTGCTGCTGCAGCACATATGAATAGGGAATGAATAGTAAAATTTCCTGTTTCATGTTGTCATGTGAAGGAGTAAAGAGAGAAAGTAATCTGGAATAGCTAGCATAAGCCGCGTTTCCACCGCAGGAACTTTGGGGTGGGACTCTGTGTGTTTCGACCGCAGGAACCAGGGTCTAAATGAAGTTCCGTGTAAATATTTTCCCCTCCAAACGGCCCTGCTCCCGAGGTAGTACTTCTACAAAGTTCAGGAACTTTCGGGGGTGGCACTTGTGCGCTGAACATGCTGATCGGTTGAGCACACGCAGCATTTTATTTCAACCGGCATTTTGAAAAGTCTTGCGAGGTTCGTTCTGTGTTCAGCAAATATCAGTCTTGCTCTTTCTGTCCGATGACGCGCGTTCGTCTCAGCCATCTCACGATCAATGTCCGTAATAGCTGATAACAACATACGTTGTCTTATTTTAAATCTAGCTTTTACGAGCTTTCAGAATACGCTTTAGTATCAGTGCTCGTCTCTTTTCCGCAGTTTTGTTTATGACCTCTTTAATAAACCAATACATAAGCAAAAGCAGCACTGCCTGCATCTCCTCCACTTGTTATTGTTGCAGACAGTGTCGCATTATTGTCCATCGCTGACTGGGAGGAACAGTCGCACGCAGTCCTACATCTCTGGACTAATTTGCCTAATCTTCACGGTACTTTAGACCACAGTGAAAATGCAGACAGTAGCAGATCTGGGGGGAAAAAAGTTCCTGTAAAAAAAGTTCCTGGTACAAATTGTTCCAGGTAATTTCGGTGGAAATGGGGCTAAAATGACCAAAAGTCTCTGTCTTTAAGTCCAAGTCAAGTCTCGAGGCAGTTGTTCACGTGTCCAAGTCACAATTACTAGTGACTTAAAGGGATAGCTCACCCAAAAATGAAAATTCTGTCATCATTTACTCCCCCTCAAGTTGTTCCAAACCTGTACACAAACACAAAAGAAGATATTTAGAATAATTTTTGTAACCAAGCAGATAGAGCAACCATTGACTACCATAGTAGGGAAAAAAATACTCTGGTAGTAAATGGTTGCTCTATCTGCTTGGTTACAAACATTTTTCTAAATATCTTCTTTTGTGTTCAGCAGAACAAAGAAACTCATTCAGGTTTGGAACAACTTGAGGGTGAGTAAATGATGACAGAATTTTCATTTTTGGGTGAGCTATCCCTTTAAGTGTTACTTGAGTCCAAGTCGCAGACTCGAGTTTCCATCTCTGCTTAATTAGTCAAAGAAAATGACATTATTATAGTGATCAAGCACACGCAAGATATATGAGGAGAGAGAGTGAATTGAATCCTCACAAAAAACCAAAACAAACTCAAGAATAAAACATGAAATAAAAGGCAAAGAACCATGAAGCCAGGAGGAAGAAAAGAAGGATAAACTGCAGGAAAAGCGGACGAACACAACCAAGCGGGAGAAAAAAAAATCATTTGGGATGGACAAGAAGGATTTCCAATTCAACCGAAATGAGCAACAAAAAAAAAAAACATGCAGCAACAGGAGGGTCAGGGTCCGCCCGGACGCAGGGGGAGGGGTTTCATGCAGTGATGTCATCGCAGCGCAGAACGAAAGCCCCAAAACACACAGATGAGGAGAGAGAGGAGGGAGTTTCTGACCTGTACTCTTCCACGACGCTCGACTAGACCAGAAGATCCGTCCTTCAGAGAGAATTATAAAATCCGCCGGCTATAGAGAGACACAGAGATGAGGAGAGGGTTATCATGGAGTCTGACCGGATGGATGGATGAATGTTAAACATCACACACAAATGGAAGATGAGCAGAGGAGAAAACACTTATTAAAACAGACATCACATTCGAGAACGATGCACAGCTACTGATTCAAAGAGCAGAAGAACATATACACACAGACTTACTCCTCAGGACGCTCAATACATCAGATATTACCATGGATTTATTTTTAAACCAGTATCAAGTTGATTATTGGTGGCATTGGTCAGACATTGGAAGCACATGAGGGCTTATTTTCAATTATAAACCAGATTTTTGAAGCATTAAAGTAAACAGTTAACCACTTTTATCTACTGTTTGCCAACTGAAACCAAATTGAAAAAGCACAACAAAAAACAAAATTGCACATATCTATAATATAGGTCATATCAAAATAAATATGCATCAGTGCATCTTTACCAGAGCAGCTCTTTATGTTTTGCCCAATCACAACAGACTGGGCCGTCTGACCAATCAGAGCAGAGTAGACCAATCACAACAGACTGGGCCACCTGACCAATCAGAGCAGAGTAGACCAATCACAACAGACTGGGCCGTCTGACCAATCAGAGCAAAGTAGACCAATCACAACAGACTGGGCCACCTGACCAATCAGAGCAGAGTAGACCAATCACAACAGACTGGGCCGTCTGACCAATCAGAGCAGAGTAGACCAATCACAACAGACTGGGCCGTCTGACCAATCAGAGCAGAGTAGACCAATCTCAACAGACTGGGCCATCTGACCAATCAGAGCAGAGTAGACCAATCACAACAGACTGGGCCATCTGACCAATCAGAGCAGAGTAGACCAATCTCAACAGACTGGGCCATCTGACCAATCAGAGCAGAGTAGACCAATCACAACAGACTGGGCCATCTGACCAATCAGAGCAGAGTAGACCAATCACAACAGACTGGGCCATCTGACCAATCAGAGCAGAGTAGACCAATCTCAACAGACTGGGCCATCTGACCAATCAGAGCAGAGTAGACCAATCACAACAGACTGGGCCACCTGACCAATCAGAGCAGAGTAGACCAATCACAACAGACTGGGCCGTCTGACCAATCAGAGCAGAGTAGACCAATGACTCGCATTGATTTAAACAAGAAAACAAGATAAACTTATCCAGGGAAGGAAGTTTGCTGTGCCATGTTCGGACCATTTCTGACTGTAAAACACACTATAAATGAGTCATTTAAGCTTAAGAGATTGGGAATAACTTGAATTGTTATTTATTTCCTCCTGTATGTGAGTTTACACTTCCATGCACATTTAGCAACCAGAGAAACCACCACACGCACGCATTTAAGCTTCAAAATCAAACCAACACAAACTGAAAATAAACAAGTCGCTACTGTGTTCGTGATTGGTTCAGGCTCTGGTTAATAGCACTGGGATCATTAACCTTTGCCAAGGAAACAATCAGCAATACAATTTAATGTAGGTCAGAGAGAAAGCACCCAAGCGTCTGTTAACCGGGACTGAGTCGAGGGGTGAACAAACCAGCCTCAGACAATTACAGCAAGTCATGCGGACGTAATGCCAGCGCACACAAACACAGGCCCCCGGGCAGGGGAGGAACACAATGTCCGAATTACGGATTATGCAGCATGCTAATGTCTTCCTGATGTCAGTCTCAATTTGATTCAGTGCTTCGTTTGACTGATGCCTTCTCACAGACTCCTGTTCATCCGGCCTGAGGATTCACACACACACACACACACACACACACACACACACACACACACACACACACACACACACACACACACACACACACACACACACACACACACACACACACACACACACACACACACACACACACACACACACACACACACACACACACACACACACACACACACACACACACACACACACACACACACACACACACACACACACACACACACACACACACACACACACACACACACACACACACACACACACACACACACACACACACACACACACACACACACACACACACACACACACACACAACTTCAGGCGGTTCAGTGGGTTAGTAGAGGAACACAACTACCTGTAAAACTTGTTTTTGAAAAGGTGGTTTTGATATGAGCTTCTATATTTAGATGTAATAACCTCAAACCTCATTAGAACTACTAACAAACTGCTTGTTACAGTTTAATACAACAGAATGAATAAATCACAGTTTGTGAAAAACTCTCCTAGAATGTAGTCCTGACAAATTAATTTCAGCAAATTTGGGATTTTTTCAAACGATTCATTGAAAAAATTAATTAAAATTCAAAGATTCACTTTAAAAAAATAATTTTTTGTAACAAATGAATCTTTAGTTTAAGACTTCTGTTCATCACTATATCAATTCAGTTATACAAATAAATACACACATACATACATACATACATACATACATATATATATATATATACACACACACACTTTTATAAGTATTCTTTTTTATTTAACAATTTTATAGCACCTTTTTTTTTACATAAAATGGTGATCAAATTACTTCATTTATAGGCATGTAAAATCAGAAAATAGTAATATTTAAAAATAAATATTTTCTAATAAAGAAATAAATAATAATAACTTATTTTACTTTCATTTGTATAGTACCTATTATACATAAACGTAGTACGCAAATAAAAATATAGAAAAATTGTGAATAAAAAAATTAAAATAAAATATATTTAAAAGGATTTTTTTCTAATAAAGAAATTATTGAACTAATAAAATATTATATTATTTTATATATTATATTTCGGTACAAATAACAAATTACAAATAACTAATATCTTTCTCAAAAGCGAACTTAAAAAGATGTCTTTTTACAAATATGAACTGCATAGACATAGAGGTTCAAATTAAGCCACTTATGTAACTTAAATGTAGTTAACTTAGCTGGTAGAAAAAAAGTAGAAAAACTAGTTTTCTAAACTGTAGTTTAATCAGTTGTGAGCAAATTGTAGCAGAAACGATTGAAAACAAGCTTCCTAATACAGATGCACACTAACACAAACTCACAAATAAACCTGATGTTCTCAATATCTAGTCATTCCTCTTGTGTTTCTCACACACACACACACACACACACACCCCGCAGTGACAGGTGTCTGGATCTCTTGTCATATCACTGACAACAGCCTAAAATTGATGAGCTACGAGTCAAAGGTCACGTCCCTTTACAGCGAGAGGAAACCATCACATGCCACTTCAGACATCACGCACAAAACGTGTCACCAACATCCGGCACGCCTCACGCGGCGATAGAGCCGTCAGTCACGCTCAAACAGACCACGAGGAAGTGAAGATGTCACGGCTTGCCCTCTTCATAATGGAGGATTTCTATTATCCAACATAGAGACGACCATTCGATTGTTGGCGTGGAGATCGGAGAACAAACAGGTTTGATTGATGAGACGAAGGCCGTAGCACTACAATATAAGACGATGATATTGTTATATTTCAATACAGGCTGTGAGTCCTACTCAAGCACAGACAGGAAACGAGTTATTAATCAACTTCAGTTCTCTCATGCATTTCAAAACGGGCATGAGAACAATCTGAAGAGTTCGAACGGTCTTATTTTTTTTTCCAATTTATTGCTGAAAATCTTCCCAACCACCATAAATCTCAAATTTCATACTTGGTTTAATTCAAAACATTCAGTCATAATATGTCCATTTTCATCAAACCTGGTGTGACGTTTAAATCTATACTGATGTTGATGATCTGAGGGCGATGGTGAAGCGCAGGGCTGCACAATTAAAGGTGCACTAACTCAAATATTTTCAGTAAAATATCCAAAAGCCACTAGGCCAGTGTTATATATTTTGTTCAGTTGAGTTCTTACAATATCCCAAATGTTTCCAACTATTTGTAAATTGTGAGAAAATTGCTCTTTTAACCAAGGAACCGGGACGTGTGAGGGAGTTGCCTGTCGATGACATCATATCTGCGTTCCCCTTGGTTTCTGGTTTTATTTTGCAGAAACGCTTTACTCTCACTGCAGTGTGAACAAGTGTCATAGCAGCCGCTGAGAATACGCACTGAGAAACGTCATAACATCATTTTCAGCACACTCAGATGTATCTAATATGATAAACAGAGCTGCGTTACCTCATACTCATGACCGGAAAAGCGGAAATGGCGACTGTGTCATAATAAAAGTCCCGCTGCTCACGAGGCGTGTGTTGCGTTCATCTTATTAACAATCGCTCCTGCGGCCTTGCTCAGCTCCACAACACTCTGTCCTGCTTCTGCTTCATTCTACAGTAACGATAATAATCACATCCATGAACATGATTTCTGCCCGAATCCTATCCTGATTCTTGTCCACCGGCTGTGAGGTGAAGACCACATGTCCCAGGATTCTGCGCTCAAATGTGGCGTCATCAAACTACACCTTTTTTTTGAATAGGCGACCTCTAGCGGATGGAAAAGTTACATAGTGTGCCTTTAAACCAAATAAAAGTGTGATTATCAAATTTCAAGGACTGTGATTTAATTAAATAAATAATCGATTGGCTGTTAAAAGACAATAATAGAGATGGCTTTAAGATATCTATAAAAGAGAAGCTATAAGGGCTCCCTGTGATTTTCTGACAGAATAAAAGCTTGATTATTTAACGTTTGAAAATTAAGAAATGAAGACTGCATTAAATATTAGTATTTTATTTATATTTTACAGTGAAATATTACAATATGAACATTTCTCTTATTTTAATATTTTTATTTAACAGCAATAATAATAATAATAGTTATTATTTTAAAATATATTTTTTTATTTTTTTATTCACTTAAATTCCTGTATTTTCCATTTTTAATTACTAATTTCTATATATTTATATGCCACCCTTTGATGTATAAACGGTGCTATACAAATGTAAGTTTGTTAAATTAAATAATAATAATAAATTATTACCATTATTATTGTATAGTCCTATTTATAGTCCTAACTCACAAATTGTGCAGCCATTCAAACAAAATTGTATTAGTAAAAAAATATATATATATTAAGCTATTTTTCCCCAAATCATGCATTCCTAGTGGAAGCTGGTTTTTGGTGAACAACATCTTAAATTTCAGTCTGCTACTCATATGACTTTGAATATAGCACAAGTCATATAAACTGATATAAAGGTGCTTTTTCCGTCATTTTTTTGAAGCTAAAAATCCCCACATATTTCCATTGTATGAAGAAGAGCAGCATGAACAATCTGTCTAAAATGTGTTCCACAGGGAAGGAAGTTATTTGACAAAGAAACTAATGACGTTTATGATCTTCCTCTCGAGTAACTCCCGATTTCCTAGAGACATCCGGCAACAATTCATATCTGTAAATGATTCACTCTCACATCGTCTCGGGCAGCTGCTTCCCGTTTGTTCGGACTGAATCAGAGTTGTTACGGCAGCCTGGAGGTGACGGGTCAGAGGATCTTGACCTTTGAACTACGCCTAAATCAGCTCCAGGTCACATGATCTCAAACTGTTCATATGCAGATCAGAACCGTCAGTTTAGCTGGAGTGTGTGTGTGTGTGTGATAAATACTATAACAATTCACTTGCGCACGGTGGATCTTTTTTATGTTTTTTATCTGTCAAATCTGCAAACCTAAATATCCAGAATCTTTGATGGACGCTCTGTATGAAACACTAAATAAATGTAAGTCAAATGATTGGCAAACGAGGATGTTCTGGTAGGTAGAAAAGTTGATGCAGGGACACGTCCTACTCGGAGATATCGGAGTCACTCACAAATAACAGATGTTTCACCCAGCATAAAGCTCACTTACCCTAAAAATGACAGATCTGGAGGAAACAAGAACCAAATCTGGATTCACAGACAGAGAAACAGCAACGCTTTAACCTACAATACACACATAAACAATATGACCCATAACAAACATCCAGTTCTGTGAGTGCCGTTTACTCACAGAAGCAGGAGCACGATCAACCCATGACCTTTTACCATGATTTTGTATTTTAAACAACTAGATACCATCAGCACTTAATTCTCTTCCCTTTCTAAACATAATGACCTGTTCAGATGGAATAATCATATAAATAATATAATTATTAAAAAAAACTAAATATTTAACTAATCTTTAATAATATTTAAAAAAATTAGATGGCACAATGCACAATTTTATTTAATTTTTTAAATTTTCATAAATTAATTTTTGTACAAATGTATCAATGATTCATTTTTTATAATATTATTTTTTTAGATGGCATAATGCAACTTAATTGTATTAATCTGTACATTTGTATTAATGTATTGTTTTATTAATTTATTATCAATTCATTTTTTAGATGGCGCAATGCGGTTTAATTTTTATTAATTTGTGAAATTTTAATTAATTTAATTTTTTATTAATTTTGTTATTGGTTATTTTTTATAGTAATATTTTTTTTAGATCAGATTTATTTAATTTGTATTAATTTATTAAATTTGAATTAATAATCAAATGTTTTGAGGTGGCACAATGCAGCTTAATTTCTATTAATTTGTGAGATTTTAAATAATTTAATTTTGTATTAATTTATTATTGATTCATTTTTTAAGAGTAATCCATTTTTCAAATGGCATAAATGCAATTTAATTTCTATTAATTTGTGAGATTTTCATTAATTTAATTTTGTATTAATTTATTATGGTTAATTTTTAATAATAATAATTTTTTTTTTTAGATGGCACAATGCAGTTTAATAACACTTAAAGGATTAGTTCACTTCAAAAAGAAAATTTCCTGATATTTTACTCACCCCCATCTCATCCAAGATGTTCATGTCTTTCTTTCTTCAGTTGAAAAGAAATTAAGTTTTTTTGAGGAAAACATTCAGGATTTTTCTCCACATCATAGACTTCCACAGCAACCAAAATGTTGAAGGTCCAAATCAATGCAGTTTCAAAGGAAGGGCTTCAGAGGCTCTGCACGATCCCAGACGAGGAATAGGGTCTTATCTAGCCAAACCATCTGTAATTTTAAATATTTCTAAAAATGAATATACTTTTTAACCTAAATTGCTCATCTTGCGCTGCTCTGCTATGTGCCACGGATTGCATAATCACAGCGTGACGGTAGACGTAGGCATAAGTACTGCCCCAAGCGAACGTGCGAGGACTAATACAAATGGCCTTTACCAAAAACACTCCATATTCAACTTCAAAATGTTCAGACATCGTTGTTTACCTTTGTACTTCTGCCTATGTCTAGCGTGACCTTTCCGACATGATTGCGCAATCATTGGCACGTCGCAGAGCAGCGAAAGATGAGCAATTTAGGTTAAAAAGTATACTTTTTTTTTTTTTTTAAATGACCGATGGTTTGTCTAGATAAGACGCTATTCCTCGTCTGGGATCGTGCAGAGCCTCTGAAGCCCTTCCTTTGAAACTGCACTGATTTGGATCTTCAACATTTTGGTTGCTGTGGAAGTCTATGATGGGGAGAAAAATCCTGAATGTTTTCCTCAAAAAAACTTAATTTCTTTTCGACTGAAGAAAGAATGACATGAACATCTTGGATGAGATGGGGGTGAGTAAAATATCAGGACATTTTCTTTTTGAAGTGAACTAATGCTTTAAAACCATTTTCTTATATGTCTTATAGAATGTTTTCCTGCAATCCTGTCAAATCCAGGCAGACCAAAGTGTGTGTTGAGTTAGTAAGCAGATAAATCCTTTTTAATTATAAACTAAACCAGAGATAAACATGTATTATGTTCCTTCATTCATGGCACAAAAAAGGAGAAGTTAGGCAGAATTTCCACACTACACTTTTCCATAAATCATACAGTGACCAGAGGCTGTTGAGCTCCAGAAAAGCACCTTAAGTATTTTTGGCTTGTTTCTCAAACCAAATCACTTCAGAAGACTTTTGAAGTTAACAAATGTAAAGTACATTTATCATACTTTCCTGTCATTTAGGGTCTTGGCAGCCCATTGTGCCTTCAGCTTTTGTGCTCTACTGAAGAAAGAAAGCCATGCAGGTTCAGAATGACATGACGGGTTTTGTTGTTTACAATCCACATTCAGTAACTGTACTGTCTGAACAAGTTGCACAAAGAGCAAACGAGAACAAAATGAAGCAGTCGCCCCTACAGTCCTCCAAAAAAATCTCTGTCAATATTAACTCAAGACAGAGGGAACGAGAGGAAGACAGACATGCATTCAGACAGACATGAATCTCAAGTAGACTTGTGTAGAGCGAGTCTTTGTTCTGGACCCATTGACAGCGAGCATCCCTCATTCTCGTACTCCGTGTTTTCTTTACGTCTTTTTGGCAGCACATTTATCATTCCTCCACACAAACAATTGTGCTACAAAACTCACGAGCGCAGGCGATACAAAAGACGGCTAAATCGGGGGCCTCCGATCAGTTGCTAGGATACCTTTGATCTTTTTCGACAACTCGTCAACAAGCCTGTCACTTCCATAAGTCTTCGAGGATGATTCTACATCTGTTGTTGATTTAAAGAAAAACTTAGTCTTAAACTTTGTATACAATTAGGAAATGGAGATTATGCTGTATTGTGAATATTCAACATATTGTACTGTACTGAATAAAAATGAATGTCTCCCCTTTCCATTTGTCGTATCCTCAAGATCTTTCATGTAAACTGAAACACCATCTTAAAAGAAGCAGCTCTGATTCAGGACTGCTGACACCATTACTAAATAATGACTATGAACAAATCGCTTATTCACTAGGAAACTGCATTCAATTATGAGACCGTTTCAGCTGTATGTCCAAATTTGCAAGAGTTGCTGCAACACTTTCCACACGATGGAAACGGCTCGAGTTGGAGAGACGGCTGACATCCGTCGATCACTAACAGAGACGTCAGCGTTGACTGACAACTTCATTTGCCATCTGCATTTTTCTGCTGATCTGGAGTCCAACATCTCTTTAATAAGAGGCAGAAGAACCAGTGAGTTAGAGGCACTTTGCTGCAAACATCACATTATGTTCACGGATATTAAATATACATTACTTTAAGCAGGGCTCGACATTAAGCCGGTTCACACGCTTGTCCTTCGGACAAGTAAATCTGTCATTCACTTGTCCGAGTAAAACATTTGCTTGTCCAGATTTTTTTGTAAATATAATCTATTCTGAAGCAATATTCTGACCAGTGTTTAATCAACTTTGACATATTTAAATATGCATATTTGTCATATTTGTACCTTTTTATAAAGGGCATTTTTCCATAATCTTATTAAATATAGGATATGGTTCAGCTTTCCTTTTATATTCTTAAATTTGATCTTTAAATTAAATTAGAATAAGACACTATAGGCTGTTACCAATCAAATTAAATAATTTACACTGAAAAATTACAATTGAATTAAATAATGTTATGAGATTATTTTAAATATTTTTGAATAAATAAGAAATGTTGGAAAGATGAAACTAAACCACCAGTAGGTGGCAGCATGTGACAAAAACAAACTCTACACAAGTAAATGCAGATCCAAGAGCAGCATAATATACATCTAAATTAGGGCTGCGCAATATATCGAAATTATCGGAATATCGCAAATGTACATATGCATATCGCAACGGCACGCAATATCTGAATGATTTTAATAGGCTTCTTCAACATTGTGAAAAGTGTACGTTTTAGGTCGACGCATAGCAGAGAATAGACTGGGCACACGACTGTTACTTATGTGACTTGCTTGACGTTAAAAAGAGTTATTTAACGCAATAACTTGCGAAAAACAACTCCTTGCAGTCTCGCGCTGTCTGACACACACACCGAAACGTGCGCACAAGCCGCCTCTCTGAAAGCGTGTGATCCCTTCAGTTCTGTTTCGTGCCTTGTTACACACTCAAACTGTCAAATACACACACAGTTATGTCAAAATGGCTTTCTTGACGATGAAACCACAGTCGGTTATGCTTTAAGTGAACGATATCAGTTGGGGAAAGAAACTGAATGCGTGTCAATAGGATCCGTGCATTAGGTCTTAAAGTGACAACCTGCTAATACAGTAAACCTGCCGCTGTCTGTCAAACAACAAAAGAACAAGAGAAAATCACTCAGTGCTCTTGGCTGAATAACCTTTGTAGCTTTATTATGTATCATATCAGTGTATATTTAATTAATGTTTAGACTACCGTTTTTAGTTCTTATTTTTAATAACAAAGATAAATTAAAATTAAAATAATCGTCCACCCCTAGTTCAGGTGTGTTTGTTTACCTGGATGTTCTTGATGTTAAGTTTTAGGTTGATATAACTATATGTTACCAAGTCAAGCAAAGAGTTTTTGGTATTTAAATATTGGCATTACATTTTTTGTTTGTTTACATTGATGTTAAAATTATTGTCAGATTTGTGACATACATTTTTGCTAAAACACTGCTGGTCACTTTCAGAAGTAGTAGCGATGCTTTCTTTTCCCAGAAAGAATGTGAAACACATAAATGATTGATAAACGATATTGATACAAAGCAATATCATATCGCATATCCAATATCGCATTATTTAACAAGGTATTGCATATCGCATTTTTCTTCAATATCACACAGCCATAATCTAAATAAAATCGATATCATGATATGGCTTAATGAGATAGTCGAATCATGAAGGCTACAATTTATTTAATTAAATATATACTGTATACATTTGCACTGCTGGTTTCAGAGTGAAGCACGGCTCTGTTCATTTACACTAGTGAGTTGGGCTGCCCCCTAATAGTCGACTAAACATTAGTCAACTAGAAGAGCCTTAGGGCGTTTTCACACCTGAAAGTCTGCACCAAGGTCCGAACCAAAGTTCATGTTTTGATCAATTTTATACATTCGGTTAGTTTTGGTTTGGTTTCACATTGCAATTATGCGAGCGCACTAAAGAACTTTACTTGAGTCCTGTCGTCATCCTCTATGTTGGCTGCATCTTGACATTGATTGGTTTGTAAACGGACGTGCGTCTGACGTCAGCGTCTTTGACAAGAATGAATGAACAGACGCATATCGTTGCCACAAGTGAACAGTGCGCATTGCTTGACTATTTCTTTTTGTTTCGAATCGCTCCGTTTAAAAGTGGACATTTCAAAATTTCTATACACATATTTCTCATGTCTGTGAGGCTAGTAGCTGCGGAGTTCATGTGCAATGCAAGTGATCGCTCCGACGCATCCATGTCACGATTATTGTCTGCAATAGTCTATTTGCTTCTTATTTATTAAATCCAGGCAATTGGCTGATGAAACATTGATTAAAATTAAAATACAATTTATACGAAACGAAATGCCCTTTAAAGAGAGGCTTTCTACAAAACAAAACTTAATGAAGTGGTCAAAATCATTGAACCTTGTTCAGTTTGATCCGGCCGAGACTAACTCTTTTCGTCTGACCAAATTTCGTCTGTTTGGTCTGGGGGAGGTTTCACACCTGTAAATTTTGATTCGGCTCAAACTGAAAAGCCCAAAAATTCGGACCAAACAAGGGAGGTGTGAAAGGGCCCAAAGTCGACCAAGATTTTATAAGTCAGAGAAAAAAAACTCAACAGGAATTGAAGTCACGCAGTCCATGAGGGACAGATCATTAACGGTGGGTCCTTGTGGTAATTACAGAATGTAAGGAAATCCAAAAGTTTGCCTTTCATCTATCGACCTCAAATATGGCTCATTATTTAAAACATGTAGCAACTTTACATGGCTGCGCGCTCTAACATTAACCTAGGTAAATATGCGCTATTATTATGTGCATATCCAAGAGTTTGTGTGGAAGCTAATGTATAGAGCGGTTTACTGCATGACATTGGCGCGATCAGCTTAAGATGCTCCGTAATTTTTGGTCATACAGATATGAGTAATATATCATTCCGAACTGTAAAGGGTCTACTTTTATTGGTGTAAACTCACAATAACAGCTAAATGCTGTGCTTTTGTAAAATAAAGAAAACAAACAAAGTCTGCCGTGTCTGTCTCCGTGAACTGGTTCACTCACAAATTAACCGAAACGCAGCGTATATTTGCCTCACATGAGAGATATATCTATAGAAAGTTTGAAATGCCTACTTTTAAATGAACCAATTTGAGTCTAAAACAAATAGTCTGTTAATGTAATCCATATGAAAGGTGCATCTCTCTATAGATGACGAGTCAGCATCGCCAACTTCATCTTTGCAGCCCACACTGACTCAGAAAACACCGGTTTGTTAATAAACAATAAAATTGTTATTTTATAATAATAAAATTATATAAACTTGCTATTGTTTATTGTTGCTATATAATCTTGACTTTTGCAAGTGCTTTGCGGCAAGCTTTATGTGTGCACATGAGTGTGAGCCATATATTCCACCGCCCACATATTTAAGTAATTCAATGAATATAAACATGCAATTAGGCGACTAATGGCTTAAATGAACAACTACTAGTCGACTAGAAAAATCCTTAGTCGGTGGCAACCCTACTAGTTAGTTTGGAAATTTAAAAATTAAGACGTAATTATTAGTATTGTATAGGGCTATAACGATTCCTGGATTAAATTTGAGTACGCAATTGAAATTTAACAATATCGAGTTTTATTGTATTTACTGCATTATTAGACTGTTTTATAAGGCTGCACGATCTATTAAAGCCATTTAAAAACCATAGCATTGTGCTATTGTGAATTCACAAAGGCTGCGATTTAATTAAAGAAATATATGCCCTACAGGTTTAAAATATGCGCTTTAATTATTTGCATATGTGTAGGTTACGTGAGTCTCAGAGCGGCTCCGTTCACAGTAAATGCTGATGCACATGAACTATTATCATTTACATGCGTGGAGCGTCTCAAACTCCATCTCTGCTTATGCTGTGAGTTTGGGTTGCTTATAACGTTCATCTGGGAATGCAATGTGAGCCATTTCATCAGATGTGTAAGGTAAATCATTTATAAACCTACCCCAACACAGGAGAGTACATCAATATGTTTCTAAATATGCAAATTGTTGTTCATCACAATTTCAAAATAAAAGTTTAAACCCTCGCTCTGAGTTTGCATGTTTTGATGTTCACATATTCTTGTTCAAGAAATTACAGTGGCTGTAGCATCTCTATCGTAAAGAAGTGGACAAATATTAAGTGAACATTTAAATTAAATGTTGTTTGGCCAAAATAAACCAAGGATTTGATCTGCTGTAAAGTGTAACAACATCAGGCCGTACTCGTTAATGAGAATACGCTGAAGACCACAAGCATTACTTTTGTATGAGAGCTGCTGGTACAGAATTTTATATTTTTGTATTAAAGCTGTTATTTTGGTACAGCAAAATGTTTATTTTATTGTCTGAAGGATTAAATAGCTCCTTGCACATAACAGGAGGTTATTACTTTATGTTAGTGATCCAGAATATGCTGACGTCTGTATTAATTTATAACAAGTATGCTGCTCTAGACACTTTTCCTGTTGGTTCTTCGCAATGTTGGGACATATTCTGGCAAATATAACCTTCCTGTTTACTTGTAAAATCATTTCCATTGGTTTTATGAATAAAAGATATTGGAAGTAAATTCATTATGGGTCATTACAAATACTTTGCTTTAAAAGTACCAAGTGAGAAAAAAGAAAATCTGTATAGAAAAAAAGATGCATCGATAATCGTTTTATAATCGCAGCCCTCTGAATCGTAATCGAATTGAATCGTGAGGTGCCTAGAGATTCCCATCCCTAGGGTTGTTCTATAAAGCCATATGATTACTAGTTTTTGATACTTTATTTGAACCAAATATTCATTAACCAAGTCATTTTAAAGGCTATTGTTCTCTTAGGTCTATTTTTATTACCCCCAAAAATCTGATTACTCGATTAATCATCAAAATAATCGACCGATTACTTGACTACCAAAATAATCATTAGTGACAGCCCTAGTATTGTAATTTTACAGCTGCACTATAAACAGTTACACTATCCAACAAAATCACCCCAATCATTCTAGAATTATTCATTCTTCCCAAACTAATCAAGTCATCTGGTGAAAACCCCTGTTTGCAAAAATTGTTTTCCTTTTTTTTCTAATATCACGCATCCCTACTAACAAACCAAAAATATACTTAGTTTCCTTTATGAATTGTGTTCGGCATCTGACACATTTCAGAAAAATGCAATATTTGCATGGAGTTTTGCATTTGCAGTAAAGAGTACTGTCAAAAAAACAACTGTATTTGTGTGTCGAATTCTTTCAAAACACCCTCAGCTGACCAACAACAATCAAGATGGTCATCATTTTCATCCCTTATTGTCTTCTAACTGGCAAAGGCAAGCAGGAGAGAAAGAGAAAAAGAGAAATAAAGAAAAGAAAACAGGAATTTGGATCAAACAGAAAAACAAGAGAGCAGCCAACAAGCATCCAGCATCAGAAAACTCGACTCAGCCAAGACGGAATGCAAATCAGCTTCCATGCAAATGCCAAACATCTCCAAGGGGCCCTCGGAGAAAAGACCCTTTATATGCCAGTGTTTTCCATGCGTTTGCCTGAAGACGTAACCGCATCACTGCTAACCTGATGATAGGGACTGAGATCATACAGGAGAACAAGCAGGACAACAGAGGAAGCATTCAACATGTAGCTGCAGAAGCAAACAACTACTCACTTGAACGCCATGGCATCGAGCGGCGAATACTGATTCATTAAAGAGTCTTTCTGAGGTTCACGTCTCAGGCAGCTGAAGATGGAGCAGAGAGCTCTTCACGGATCTGTGGAGAGGACACAAGGACTTTCAGATTAGGAGGGGGAGATATTTGAACTTGCACACACAAAGGCTGCGCTCAGAATACATACTGCACATGTACGTTGAACTGCCTACTATTCTTTAGAAAATTGCACAAAGTGGTACACAACAATTTCAAAACAGCAGTATGCTACATCGTCACATGAATTTATTTTCATTTAATGAGTAAATAAATAAAGTTATTTAGATATTTAAATGTAATTGGGAAAAAAGGGCAGGCTGATTAAACAATGAGTCTATAAAGAAATAATAAAAGAGATTGTAATAATATTACTTCTGGTTAATTTGTCACACTGGAAATGGAAGGTCAAGTTCAGTGCAAACTTGCTGTAACATTTCATTATTTTCAAGCAATTAAGTGCATCAACAATTCAAATGATTCAGACGGCTTTGCTAATACATTTGGCTCCCAAGAACATTTTGAACTGGTTTTCAGGAGCGAATCAAACCGACTTACGACAGCAATTAGAATCAGTTTTCAGAAGCAAATCAAATCGACTCATGAAAGCAATTTCTCTCCCAAGAGTGGCACGAATTGACTCCCAAGAGCGATACGAAGAGCAATGATACGAAGAGCGATATGAATCGGCTTCCAAGAGCTTCACGAATCATCTCTCAAAAGAATCACGAATCGGCTCGAAACGAATCATGAATCGGCTCACAAGAGCTTCACGAATCGGCTCACAAGAGCTTCAAGAATTATCTCTCAAAAAAAATCACGAATCAGCTCCCAAGAGCTTCACGAATCGGCTGGAAATAAAGCATGAATCGGCTCACAAGAGCTTCACGAATCGGCTCACAAGAGCTTCACGAATCAGACGAATCGGCTCACAAGAGCTTCAAGAATCATCTCTCAAAAGAATCACGAATCAGCTCCCAAGAGCTTCACGAATCGGCTCGAAACGAAGCATGAATCGGCTCACAAGAGCTTCACGAATCGGCTCACAAGAGCTTCACGAATCGGACGAATCGGCTCACAAGAGCATCACGAATCGGCTCACAAGAGCTTCACGAATCGGCTCACAAGAGCTTCACGAATCGGCTCACAAGATCTTCACGAATCGGCTTCCAAGAGCTTCATGAATCGGCTCACAAGAGCTTCACGAATCGGCTCACAAGAGCTTCACGAATCGGCTCACAAGAGCTTCACGAATCGGCTCACAAGAGCTTCACGAATCGGCTTCCAAGAGCTTCACGAATCGGCTCACAAGAGCTTCACGAATCTGCTCGAAAAGAAACATGAATCAGCTTCCAAGAGCAATTTGAACCGCTTTCCAAGAGCGAATCAAATCGACTCACGACAGCAATTCGAAACAACTCCCAAGAGCGTCATAAATCAGCTTTTAAGAGCCATACGAATCAGCTCCCACGAGCGATTTAACCCGACTTTCGAGAGCAGAGCAATTCTTTCCGACTCCCAAGAGCGTCATAAATCAGCTTTTAAGAGCCATACGAATCAGCTCCCACGAGCGATTTAACCCGACTTTCGAGAGCAGAGCAATTATTTCCGACTCCCAAGAGCAATTCAATCTGAATCCTGAGAGAGATTCAATCCGAGTTCATAAATCAGGCATCAGTAATTCTGATTCAAAACAGTTGTCTGATGACCTCGGGACCCAAGTCTAGATTACTTAAATATTGACAGGTGTCAACACTAACCTGCAAATTAACCAATATAATAGCTTTTGTACTTAAAAACCAAATGACGCTAGTGAGAAATCTAATTAAACAAATAGCTTTGTAGACCAACACTGACAAATACCCAGTTATTACAGTTTTTATAGTAACAATTAATATTATATTATGGTGGATACTATGATTACAATGGTAACTTTCACACACACACACGCTCTTGCAAACAAAAGGCACTTGGAGCGAACGACAAGGCTGACACACACTACGGCTGCCTCGCTCTCAGCTAAAGGAGAGAGGGGTTTCCGCCAGCTTGGTGGGGGATTCCATCACCATGGCGACAGCGGAACCCCAGAGAACGAATAGAAAGCGTTCTGGAATCCAGTGAAGTGGAGATAGAACATGAGAGTTCCGATCTCATTAACTGCAGGAATATTAGACTCCATCACCTGCACAACGGGATGAGCGTTTTCATTAGCGAAAAACAGATTAATAGAGACCCTGAAATAGAGCAATACCTTACAGGTTTGTATGTGTTACTACAGTACATAAATTCCCCTCATGCTCAAGTCAAACTTAATATCTGAACAGATCCGAAACGCAACAGGATGATTTGGCAAAACAGATTAAAACTGCAGCACACGGTCACCTTCATCAATTATTCAGTACATCAACAGACCAAGCCAATGAACGAAACCAATACACTAGGAACAGGAAGAAAACTAGATTATTACACAGCCGCTCCAAAGTTTGGGGTTGGCGAGATGTTGTTGAAAGAAGTGTCTTATGCTCACCAAAGCTGCATTTATTTGATCACAAACGGAGTAATAAATACAGTAATATTGTGAAATATTATTACAATTTAAAATAAGTGTTTTCGATGTTAATATATAGTAAAATGTAATTTATTCCTGTGATCAAAGCTGTATTTTCAGCATCATAACCCCAGTCTTTAGTGATCCTTCAGAAATCATTCTGATATGAGGATTTGTGCTCAAGAAACATTTATGATTATTATCAATGTTAAAAACAGCTGTGCTACAGCATATTTTTTGTGAAAACCGGATTCTTTGATTAATATAAAATTCAAGAACGGCATTTATTTGAAATGGAAATCTTTTGTAACATTATATTAATGTCTTTACTGTCACTTTTGATTAATTTAATGCACCCTTGCTGAATAACAGTATTAACCTTTTTCAAATGAAAAATCCTGATGTCTTGAAGACTGACCACAAAGTATTGAATGGAAGTGTAAATATGTATATTCTGAAGAACATTTGTGTGGGATTTTATTGTCTGGCATGTGAAAAATCATAAGTCTGATCATTTTACATTCATGCATTTAGAAGAAAGTGAGGGACAAATCCATTTGTCAAGGAGCCAACAATACTCATAATAAACAATGCCAGGTTTAAAACCAGCTAAATTTAGTGGATAAAATGGCATATTAATTAACAGCATCACTTAATATTTGTCATCTTTTTAATATGTTAAAGTGGTTTTTAATTGGCTCTAGAGGATGCGAGTTGTGACGGGGTCTCAGACCGCCTCGAGGCTGGAGTCTGAGACATCACTGAAGTCCTCTGGGAGACAAACGTATGGCAGTCGTCTAGCCGACTTCTCCTCATTAGGGTTCATGAAACCCACAACACAACCGCACAAAGACGCTAATGATGATAGCCATGCAGACAATCACAGTTTAACATACAGGTACAACCATTGAGGGATTAATTGAGATGATCAAAAACAAAACTCTTGCTCATTTGCATGTGTCAACATCTCCGCTTTGAACCAATGGTTTGGAAACAACGCTAATTTCTATACAGATCCGAATTCCTTCTCACCTCAGAACAATGGCAGCTAATTACCCAAACGTGACGGACGGTTACGACCGCCTCATCAATCCCTGTAGGGTTCTCCCAGACTGCAACGGGCCACTAAAGGTCAAATGCTTATTTCTTTTTTCCTTCAATAAACTGCTTCAGGAATGAAGAGACGCTTGGAATGGAGCATTTATGATACGCAAGCGTTGCAGTCCTGTGGGTTTCCACAATATGGTGTAACGACCCAATTGTTATATTTCCAGAAGTTTCCAATGAGGATATGAAATTCCTCAACAATGATTCCAAGAACCTGAGGTGCTTCAGCCAGGGTATAAATCTGCAAGCAGACGGAAAACACAAGCCATAATCAAATTTTCCCAATAGATCCCATATGCATTGTAAAGGGTTTCTCTCTGAAATATAAATTTAAAGGGGTCATGTCATGAGAACTTAGTTTTTTTTTTACATATAAGAGGTCTTTGTGCCATTGAAATATACTGCAAGTTTCATAGCTCAAAAAGTCTTTTTCATTATAAACAAAGCATTTATTTAATCAAGTTCCAAAACCGGCTGGTTTTGTGGGATCTGTGACGTCACACAGGCAAACACATTTGCATTTGACCGCCTCCAGAGCAAGACATTGACGAATAGTTATACATCATCGCACCGTAGGCCCCGCCCACTGGCATTCAGCCGCTTAACGGATGGCATTTCCCTACACTGGATGTGAGCATCACGTCGCATCGAACGCAACTAGAAGCCATTATTTTCACTGATGCTGTCTACACTGGATCCAGTGTACAGATGTGCGCTTCTGACATACTCCACACGCGAGAGTCTGTCGACTTCAGGACAAATGGAAGAGTGAAAGAACATTCGCTTTCCTGTTTATTTGTGTCTTTTTACATTAGATTAGTAAATAGGTTTATTTAACATGTAGTAGGGATGCATCGAAATTAAAATTCTTGGCCGAAGCCGAATATCGAACGCGGTTTTTCTATTTATTTATTTAGCCCATTTTTTCACCATTGCATAAATTAGCGTTTTTACTATTTTGTCTTGCTTTTAAAATAAATTACAAAAAAAAAAATTACAATTAGAAAATATTTATTTAACACTGAACATTTTTAGCATTCCAGCAGACATTACATTATACAAACAAAGCACAATATAACTTAAAAATATATATATATATTTATATTTGGCCATCTTATCTTAGGCCTATTATGCTGACAGGTATCATAATCAAATCATAATCAAATTTTGTTTGTTTGTTCATGAGAGGTTTTGCAAGCCTGCACACATTTCACATTTTTCCCGGTGGGAGGGTTAAACACCTGCACGTTTTATGCAGTTTTTCCGCAGTTTTGCTCAAAGGCCTTACAGCAGTCGCTCCTCAGTTTCTCTGGCCGCTCTGTGTCTGCGCTCGCTGCGGCTGCCTCCCCATTTCAAAAATGTATTTTGCCTATTAAATGCAAAGTTTTTAATTTCAAAAGCACTTCTAAATTAAGTTCATATTTCCAACAAATGAAATTCTGAGCCAAAATAAGTACGAAGTGGTGCTCAAGTAGGCTATACGGCGCTTTCCTTACCATTAATGCTTAATAACACTCCTATGTCTCCGATGCGGTGGCCGGGATATAAACCTACCAACATCCGTGGCATAATTTTTGGAATGACTTATTGAATATTGCTGAACTACTGCACAGTGTTTCAAACGATTGGAAAATTCTGAACAAAGACTTCGTTTTGGTGAGTGATTCGTTAAATGTCTCAAACATGACTGTTGCAGCTCGGCAAGTTCTCTCATGTGAGATGTTATGCGCACACACTGAATTTGGCTTCTCAGCGAGCGCTAAAGTTGTTTTTCTTCTGCATTAGCCTATGTTTTAAAGATTTTTTGTGGCTCTAACCAAAGTAAACTTTTTGTTGCTTTTAAAAACGTTTTTTGTTAAAATGTTATAAAGAAACTGAAATTTTTTCACTTAGTTGTAAATTGAGAACTGTTTTCTTAATGATTGTTCTTTGCGATTGTATATATGGCTTACCATGTTTCATTCAGAGCTTGTTAATCTTGAATATAACTTTGTTAATAAAATAAAAGTATTGAAAGAAATCTTCATAATCATTTTTAATATGGCAATACTGTCAAACAGATATTCTAACTAAAAACAAAACACATATTAGCTCCAATTTTGGTTAAAATGTAAAGTTCATGTATTTGCACAGCAGGATAATTAGTTACCAAAAATGTATGTTAAGAATCGTTTTGGGAATCGGATCGTTACTCCCAGAATCGGAATCGTGGGTGCTTAGACAATTCATCAGAACAGTGTCTGCAAACAGCCATTTCTGCGTCTTTCTCGGACACTTTAAAGCCTTCTTCAAGCCTCGCTTATAGGGGGCGCGCGGCAAAAATGCCAAGAGTGCCAAGCGGACGAGGCGCGCGTGCAGTCAGCGGAGGCTCGCGCTGCGGAGCCAGACGAAAGTATAAACAAAGCTTAATGCTTCCACACTTCCGACATGTGCTGCATTTAGAAGCGGGCGCGCCTCTCTCACACGCAATGGTTGTTATATTTGATCGCGTAATCAAAAACCTCATTGTTCTGTAAAAGGAATTTAGTCTTTTCACTTATTCGGCCGAATAATTTAGGTTGCCGAACATTCGGTGCATCCCTAACATGTAGTAATAAATACTACAGCAATCGAAAAATCAAATATAAAAATAATACAATGCCTTATTTAGTCAAGAGCAGTGAGTGCTAGGGCTGTCAAATACAAAAAATTCGAATTTCGAATATTCGTCGAATTTACCAAAAAAAAAAATGCACATTCGCAATGCTAAACAGTGCATTAAAATTTTTGGTAGAGGCCCGCGAGACATGGCGGTGACGGAACTGATGCTGGTTTGTTTATCCAGTACAGCGGTGCGGCTGTGGTGTTCATTTGAAAAAGGCGGAAAAAACAGTTAGGACTCGGAGTCAGAGAGAAAATGGCCAACGGTGTATTCAGTCAGACACAGAGCAGTGCAGAAGAAGGCACTCAGGGCTTTGGAGCATGAGATGGATATAAATAAAAGAGAAGATACGCTATACCGGCTGACGAAAATCCTCTCAGTTGGTGGCAAAATCATGCAGTATAGCGTTAAATATATCCACATATTGCTCAGCTGGCAAAGACATACTTGATCTTACCTCAGCAAAAAACGCTCCGCACTCGCTGCAGGTCAAGTTGACCGTTTGGTGTCTTTCACCAACAATATGTAGATGTTTAGTGAGTGGAAATGGATTGTTTCTGAATGTCCGTTTGCTATTTTGTGTTCACATCACGTTGTCTGTTGAAGCGTTTTCTCAGGTCACTGATGCACTTCCAGTTTTATGCACTTTTGTTACCTAATTTTCCTTACATGGTCATTAATGAAATTATATTTCATTTAATTAGGGTGCTTTCACACTAGCAGTTTTGGTGCGCACCCGGGTTCGATTGACGTCAGAGTTCGGTACGTTTGGATGATGTGAACACGGTCTTCCGAACTCGGGTGCACACCCACGAACCGTACCAGAGTCCGCTTAAAAAGGGTGGTCTGGGGTACGGTTCATGTGAACTCCGGTACGGTTCGCTACTGATGTGAACGCAATCGTACTAAATCGCGGAAGTGAACCGCTATTAATGACGTATGATTTGATAAAAATGTGTGTTTGTGTGTGTTTCACTCATTTTCCTGACGAGCGTGACTGACATACTGCAAGCAGAGAGCTGTAAACCTCATTTCTGCTCGTCTTCAGCATTCTTTAGAGCATTGCAGTACATTTGCGGCAAATGGACGCAAGTGCCATTACGTACTGAAGCTTTAGAAACAAAACCAACGGTTAAAAAACAAAAATATAAAAGTGAGGTGAGCAACGCTATGCATTTTGCCGCCTTCACGCTCGCTGTCGTTACTAAGCAACCGGGTAAACAGCTTCTGCTTTGATGACGCAAACGTACCCCGGTTCGGATCCAAATAATATAATATGAAGACAGTCCAGCAGGGGGAGGGGGGAGCAATCGAACTCGGGTTCAGTCCAGGCAATTGAACCAAGTGTGAAAGCACCCTAACAATTGTTTGAAATGTTAATGCACTTTAAAAAGTGAATGTCATTTCATTTCAATAAAAGACGCAATGATTGATTTGGTTCACATTTGCTTGTTGCGCTTGATTGCGCCCTCTTGTGGGCATGGGATACAATACAGTACTTTTCCCCTCTAAAATTAAGTATTGCCTTTAGAATTCGAAGATAATTCGAATTTTGATAATATTTAAGAAAGAATTTCGAATTTAGCTTTTCAGCCATTTTGACAGCCCTAGTGGGTGCTTTTCTCTTTGTCTTTTGTTTTATTCACATTAATGACAAAGATGGCAGCAGGTTTATTAGGCTGCTGTCACTTTAAGACTGAATGCACAGATATTTTGTTGGTCAAAGTATCACTATTATGTGATCAAACCTCTAATCTGCGCATCATCCTGCAGCGTTTGTGCTTCAGACATGAATTCTGTTGACTAAAGTTTGCTAGTGGTCAATATTATTTTAATTATGGGCATTGGCTGATGAGTTTCTCTGTTTGGCTGATGTGTCAGGAGCGGGACTTTCATTTTGACACCAAACACACACATACAGTGTCCATTCTGAAGGGATGCATGAGCCCCTTTGCTTTAAAATCGGACAGATGTGTCTTGAAAAACGTTGTGTGTGTGTGTGTGTGTGTGTGTGCTTTGATCTCGAAATGCTGCTACGGGAGGCTCTCACACACACGCCAAACAGACAAACTCACATCCGAAGAGGGAAAACACTGATTACAGTGGAGGTTTAAATATGCATTTGATCACGGCTGAAGGAGACGCACGGACACGTGCCAACAGCCACAACTAAACTACAGATTTCACAGACAATACAAGAAGACTAGATATCTTCACGTTGCAAGTTTTCTGCAAAGCTTTCTAGATCAATGTTAGGCTTTTGCAGGTTTTGATTGATATGGAATTTGAGGAATCGTGAATGTGCATATGGGATATGCATCTTATTATTATATAATAATCTTCAATATGAGCAATTGTAATAGAGATGCTACAGCAGCATACAAAAGAGACACACTTTAAAATCAAAACCTACACCTAAACAACCAACAGAACCATTTAATAACATCAAAAAAGGAACGCACCAAGTGTCTGTAAAGACGCTCCGAAGCTCAGAGAAAACAACCACAAAATCCACAAAGATGCAAAAAACAGAACCTATAAACTGTGCATTCCTCAACTGATCTATATGTTAATATATGCATCCAATAACGTCCAAAAAATGCAACAAACGTTAGTCAAACTCACCAAGTGCCGGTCAGATGCTCTGAAGCTCAGGGAAGACAACCACAAAATCCACAAAGATGCCAAAAAAAACAAGAGAGAATCATTTCAGAGTGTCTGCTGGACTCATACGTGTCTGTTTCCTTTCAGACGCGTGTATAATTTAGAGTAAATCTGCAATTTTCTGGGTGTCATAAAGGTTGATGTTCTGTCTGGCTGTGGAGGTCTGAACACGAACAAACAGAGATGAGAAGATATTCAAACCTCCCCCTTTCCCTCTCTCTCTCTCTCTCTCTCTCTCTCTCTCTCTCTTTCTCTGAATGTCAAAATCCATGCCAAAAACCCTCCCAAATCAAGACGGTTTAACCTCAACACCAACCCTGTCAAAGCAACAATTAAATATTAATGTCAGATGTTTGAAGCGCTGCTGTGACAGGTGCAAAACAATAACGGCAGATCAGCTGGTGCAACTGCATGCATTCATGTGTGTGTGTGTGCGACGCGTGCATCGCCAAGCACACTCGAGATCGCTGACAGCAGAATATAATCAATGCACAGAGGGGGCTGGGTCAGTGTGTGAGTCTTCCATTGTTTACAGGGTCATAGTGTGTCCATAATGCACCGAGACGGACCACTGGGCTCTTCACCAGGGTTGGGAAGAGTTCTGCTTTCAAGCTGATCCACACTTATCGCATTTCCATCCTACATTTAACCAACCACACAAGGGACGACAACTGAGCAGAACGAAAAAAACTTCAGATCTCACAAACTGCTCTGGGGGGATTTAGCAATTGCCTATCAATCACGAGTGTGAAGACCATGTGAAGCATGTGCACAGTCATCAGATGATCTGCATTTGCAAGCTAAGTGTGCACATCAGCAGAGCACGGTGGTGTTTTGATTAGAGATGCACAATATCATCATCGCATTTTTTAATTATTCATATCTGAAGCAGATATCGGCACTTTTTCTTTCAATTCATACAGTATGGCTAGTTATAGAAAATGACCTATAATAAATTACCTATGGAAAAGCTCTGTAAAAATGAATTGACGCATATAAAGACGTTCAATGTAAATATGTCCCCCCCCCCCCCCATAATACAATTATTTTTAATATAATACACATAGGGATGAAACCGTGTGGAAATTTCACATCACTATTATAGTGACCCAAATTATCACGGTTATCAATATTATCACGGTTTTGTTCAAATGAGAAGAAAGTGTTCAAAAAGAACAGATGCACAAAGTTTTATATTTGAAAATCAACAAACAATAAATAAATCAAGCAGCTCTATGCACTTTCTATTTTGAAAAGGATTCTATTCTGTGGGATTTCCTTCCTTATGATGGCCGTCGTCAATAGCAACACATAACGCATAAATAATAATAATAATTTGGTGTAAATATAATATTCTCATCAGTGTTCTATCAGCTATGACGCATTTAAATCTAGCATATTGTGTGTAAGAGCCCAAACAGTATCTAGGGCCCTATGAAATCCGTTTTATTTTTTCCCAAATTCCGTTTTAATTTTTGCTAATTCCTTTTTTTTTCCGTTTTTTTATTTTTGGGAATACATTTTTTTTTTTACCCTTAACTGTTATTTTAGTCGTAAAAAGAGTGTGTTTTTAATGTTAATATAATAGAACATAAAACATAAAATAGGAATGACCTTAAATTTATTGAGGTAACAAACATCACATTTACTTTTCAGGACAAATACTGCAACATAACACTCTAAGCACTTCAAGTCACAACTAAATATTAGTGCTGTGAATTGATAATTAAAAAAATAATAATTAATCGCATTTTTTCTGTAATTAATCATGATTAATTGCAATTAAAAACAGTGGAGTTTTTAATATTTTGATATTGTAATAATTTCAGTTACTCTCCAAATTAATTTAGTAACAATTTAAAGATACCATATTTTAAATATGTGTTGTAATGGCATCTTTTTATGAATGAAGGCCAGTATCACTGATATTAATGTCTATATGAAACATTAATGACGTTATTACAGTATAACTGAAAGCTACCAATTTCAACATTTATTAGGCTTTAAAAAATAACTTTTAATTTAATTGAACTTAAAACAATATTTAGATAAACCCATTATAATAAATGTTATATTTACCTGTGGCCTTCCCTGTCAGACATAGTCTACACAGAAATTGAATAAAGTTATCAACACCTTTCTTAGCTGCATAAATAATAAGTGAAATATAGATGAATCAGCATTAAAGCTACAATCTTCTCTGTTCCCGTTGTTCTTTGAACATTAATGACAGACATCATCAGTGCTACTGTCACTTTAAGATCTACCTCAGCCAAACATGATGTGGAACATCCCTGCGAGGGAGTTGCTCGGCTCGGTACTGAGGGCTTAGCGTGGAGTTTCTTAACTTTTCCGCCGACGAAAGCAGAGCCGCGGGGAGCCGCTTCGCCATACTTTCATTGTTTTGAAGGGGGAGCTGAAATGACGGGAGGGGTTGTGTTGCCCAGATTTGCTTCCCCCGGTCTGCATTTTCCCCAGACATTCGTTCTTCTCCCACACAAAACCGCATTTCATTCCAAATATGTCAAATTCCGGGAAATTCCGCGTTAACAATAGATTCCGCGTTAATATGCCAATTCCGCAATTCCGTCTGCGATTCGGTGATCGCGGAAATCATAGGGCCCTAAGTATCCTAGTGAAATATAGCATATATGCGCATCATACCTGACACCTAGATGAACACTTTAAAGTCAGTTTTATAACTGTAAGTCATTCTCTTCAATATCATAAGAAACGTGTATATTAATGCCGTATGTAACTTTAGAGACGGTCCCTAAATTTGTGAATCTCGAACGTCAAGCCGACTTTATGCCAGTCATATCAGATGCGCTGTGGTTCTGCTGTGTTTGTTTAAAACTATTTTCTCTGCTGAAATAGAACAAAAACAGTCAATCACTGTATGATGAATGAATCTCCATCGCACGTTTATCTCTGCTTTGAGTGCAGATTTCAGTGAGTGAGAGCCGCTCTGAACAAAACTCTGGCTAATCTGAACGCCTCTGATTATTAGACATTGCATTCATAAACTCAATAGCAACACGTGTGATTGGTTATAATGCGCAACGCAATTATAACAGATGGCTTTTGAGAAGACTATAATAAGTTCAATTGTTAATGACAAGCCCTGATTATTATCCCTTTAATGTCACCCTAGTCTTGTCTGAACTTGTTCGTTCGTCTTTGGCTCAAGCTTCACGTTATTATTTCCCAGAGGTAGTTTTGGTATTGAGGTCAAAGTCCACTTGAAGTGTTTCCCCCTATTACAGCGACTTTCTTCTGGACCACATCTCAGATTTGGTCCTTTTAGAAGGCTGAAAATCTCCCGGCTGTCCCTGCCATCTGCCATCTCTTCTGATTGATTGATTGATTGATTGAGTGTTTTATTTGAACATGTTAAAAAAAATAAAAAAAATAAGAATAACAGGAAGAGAATATGTATGTACCTAAATCATAAATTCCTACATACTTACAATATAATTAAAAATACCAAATAAAAAAAGAACATACACTTCTCTATACACACTTCCAAAATTAGTATAAAGAATTAAGTACTTCAAATAGAAATAACAAAACAATTCAATTCTCATTCAAGAGTCTGCCTGCACCAGACTGACACTGACTGGACAGGATTTACCTCAAGTTTTCAAAATCGTGATAAATCACACATGGTTTTAAATGATAATTACATTTTAAACGATATTACTTTTACATTTTATCGTGGTTTATCGTGAAACCGATAATCGTTCCATCCCTAATAATACATGACCTTTTTTATGCATTTTATTGAAAAACAAGTTAATAATTGTTTATCAAATTTCTATATCACGCATCCCAATAGATTTGATCAAATTCTTAGGCTTTTTAATTGCAAAGATTTTCACGTTGCTTTACATCAGAACATTCGGGGACATTATAAAGGAATGACAAATAGTCTTGCACTGAAAAATGAGCCTGTACTTTCGTTTAACTGTGATTCTCATCTACACACCAATCATTTTCCAAATTTAATAAGCTTGTCTTTCTTTGTACCTGCTGGCTCGGTTTGATTTAATAACTTCTCTCTGCGAAACTACCGTTCTGGAAGAACGAGCACAGATCGTTAATCAGTTCCCAGTTTTGATTTTAAAGGGACTGGTGTACCATTGAAACGACATCAGCTCTGAAAAAAAAAAACAAGCCTCCAAACAAAACACATCTAATTGATAAGTATAAAGCTGCAAAGATAGAGAACTGTGTTAGTTTACAAAAGGGTGATATTCTGTTATGAATGGACTGGGAAGCTTTGCACATCACAAAAGAGCAAGAAAATCCAGTTTTTTTTCAATGCAAATGCAAATATGCATTAACAAGTTCATGTTAAAGGGTCCCTATTATGCTTTTTCTAATATTACCTTCCATGCAGTGTGTAATGCAGCTGTTTGTGCAGGTAAAAGGTCTGCAAAGTTTTAAAGATCAAAGTGCACAACAAATAATTGTCTCACAGCAGACTGGGCCACCTGACCAATCAGAGCAGAGTAGACCAATCACAGCAGACTGGGCCAACTGACCAATCAGAGCAGAGTAGACCAATCACAACAGACTGGGCCACCTGACCAATCAGAGCAGAGTAGACCAATCACAGCAGACTGGGCCACCTGACCAATCAGAGCAGAGTAGACCAATCACAACAGACTGGGCCACTTGACCAATCAGAGCAGAGTAGACCAATCACAGCAGACTGGGCCACCTGGCCAATCAGAGCAGAGTAGACCAATCACAGCAGACTGGGCCACCTGGCCAATCAGAGCAGAGTAGACCAATCACAACAGACTGGGCCACTTGACCAATCAGAGCAGAGTAGGCTTGTAGAAAGGCGGGGTTTAGAGAGACTGAGAAAAGAGCTGATGCTGCAACGTATATTATGAGAAAGTGTTTTTTGACCTTGGATGCACGTAAAGGAATCTTTAAAACAGCAGAATAGGGGCACTTTAAGGATGTTGCCCTGAACATTTGAAAACACTGGATAATGTTACACTGTAACTCTAAAGAACACCGTGAACCCTGAGCAGGCCTGAATGACCATGAGTCAGTGCACTACTAGGGTAGATGTTGTTTGTATTTTGTTCCCATGAGGAGTGTTCAAGTGTGTGTTTACGGTGACAACATCACAAATGGTTTAACTGTTTACCACCACCCCCATCTGAGAGAGTCACAGGATTCTCATATCATATGATGGAAAACAGGTCTTTTCAAATAAGACTTTAATCTACTTTGTACACACACTCTAACATTCACAATTCAAGGGTGCTTTCACATCTCTAGTTGGGTTCATTTGGTCCGAACCAAGGGCAAACAATTATACATTGTAGCTTTTTTCAGCTTTTTTGGTTCCTTTTCACACCACACTGATTGCTTTGGTCCGAACCAGTTGAAACGGAAAAAAATGCAGTCACATGACAACATCCACATCCCTCATTGGCCATGGCGTATTTTCTAAACTGCGTCTGCGCGGGCTGGTTTTGTCCCTTGCCATAATCGATTACATTGTTTGTATACACCACAATATGCAAACAATACATTTCTATAATGAAGCGCGGATGCGGCTTGAAAACAACGTTCTAATGCACTGCAAACTTCAAGCGAAGATCACGCTGTTGTTGGGAGTTTTCGAAAGTTGGGACCTAATATGGGCCTCATTTGGACCTCGCTACTTCAAGATTGTCTGCGATCTGCCATGCTAAAGTGCAAACTGCCAACAAACACTTCCTCATCCCATAATGCACAGCACAGCTGACTACGGCAGCTGGTTTAGTCCAAAAATGATCAGTACTTTTTGCAGTTGGTTCTGTCCGAGGTCGGATCCCGTTCTCACCACAAACGACCCGCTCCAGAGTTGGTTTGAAAGTGTACCGAGGCCACCCCTTCAAGGAGCTCTCGTACGCTTGTTTGGTCTGCTTTTGGTGCGCACCCGAGTGCGATTGCTGCTTTCACACCTGACCAAACGAACCGCACCAAAGGGGAAAACCAACTCTAGTACGATTCAACCAAACTAAATGAGGCAGGTGTGAAAGCACACTGGTGCTGCTAAAAGGACAACAAATCAATTATATTTAGGGATGCACCGATCCACATTTTTTCACTTCCGATCCGATCCCGATACCTGAATTTGGATATCGGCCGATACCGATACTATTCCGATACCAGAGCTGTGTTTGCTTTAATATTATTATTATCATTATTGTTGATTTTATATGATGCTGAAATAAACTCCACTCAACGGGCAAGTATGATATGTACGTATTAGGGATGAAACGGTATGGATATTTCACATCACGATAGTAGTGACCCAAATTATCACGGTTATCAATTTATATTTGAAAATCAACAAACAAAAAATAAATCAAGCAGCTCTATGCACTTTTTTAAGCTAGATTCTGTGGGATTTCCTTCCTTATAATGGCCGTCGTCAATGGCAACGCATAATGCATAAATCTCTAATATTATCTCTGTAAATATATTTTCAAGCAATATTCTCAGTGTTCTATCAGCTATGATACATTTAAATCTAGCATATTTTGTGTAAGAGCCCAAACAGTATCCTAGTGAAATAAAGCATATATTTTCATTTGATTTGACAGTTTATTTTATTAAATATCAAATCCAAAAGGTGTGCATCATACCTGACACCTAGATGAACACTTTACAGTCAGTTTTATGACTAAGTCATTCTCTTCAAATGTCATTTAAGTTAGAAACGTGTATAACGTTACCAATGTTTTATGTAACTTTAGAGACGGTCCCTAAATTCACGAACGTCAAGCCGACTTTATGCCAGTCATATCAGATGCGCTGTGGTTCTGCTGTGCTTGTTTGAAACTATTTTCGGTGCTGAATATAACAAAAACAGTCCAGCACTGTATGATGAATGAATCTCCTGCGTACATCGCACGTTTATCTCTGCTTTGAGTGTAGATTTCAGTGAGCCGAGAGCCGCTCTGAACAAAACTCCGCTAATCTGACCGCCTCTGATTATTATATTCATAAACTCAATGGGAACATGTGTGATTGGTTATTATGCGCAATGCGATTATAAGAGATGGCTTTTGAGAAGACCATAATAAGTTCAAAGTGGCTAGTGTGAGTGTTACACGCCACAGCCGAAATACACACGCAGATGGCGATTGTTAATGTCAAGCCCTGATTATTATCTCTTAAATGTCACCCTAGTCTTGTCTGAACTTGTCTGCTTTTTTAAATGTTTGATTGCGTTCGTTGTGTTGTACGACGCGAGGGAGCTTCCACCTCTCTGAATTGCGGTTTTGCAAACATTTTCTTGCTCTTCTGTGCTTCCAGTGTGAAGTATTTCCACTCTGCTGACATGTTGGCTAGCCACAATGCTATCCTGCTATCTGGCTGCAAACTGCGGAATGGATTTCCTGAGCGGGGCGTGTCTCATAACTCTGTGTCTCATTGAGCCGCGCCTCCGTTCAGGAAATCCATTCCATAGTTTGCAGCCAGCTAGCAGACAAGCCGGCGGGAATCACTTTTGGAGTCATTTCAGCAGACAACGTTAAAGCGCAGACATGGCTCATGGATATCGGATTTCTCCGCAGGTTGGATCGGGAAAATACGATACGTGAATTAAGCTGGTATCGGTCCCGATACCGATACTGGATTGGATCGGCCCCATCCCTAATTATATTAATACAAATTGTACCAATAAAATGTTTGTTTTTGTGCACAAATATTATTCTCGTGGCTTCATAACATTAAGGTCGAGCCACTGGAGTCACATGGACCATTTTAACAATGTCTTTACCTTTCTGGACCTTGAAAGTGTTCATTAAACTGCTGTCTATGGAGGGGTCAGAGAGCTCTCAGATTTCATCAGAAAGATCTTCATTTGTGTTCTGAAGATGAACGGGTTTGAAAGGTAAGAAATTAACTAACCATTTAATCACGATCACGACACATTTGAATGTAGATCAATGAAAGTAAGCGCAAATGAGATTTGAGAGCTGTAGTTTGGAATAGAGCTCGCAAGTTGAGAAGGTCAGAGAGAGGGCGGAAAATGATCATGTTAAACTAAATTACGACTGTCTTGGTGCAAGAGAACTTGACTGGCTTCAGGGAGAAAAGTCAAATGCTACAGACACGTAGAATATACGGCCTCTTGAACACAATATGATTTGGACAAGCCCACTTTTAAAGCGCTGACCGCTCTCTCCTCCACATAACTTGTTTGTTTCTCTTCAAACACTCCCTTCAGAAATATTTCATCTCATTAAATTCTTGTTCGACTCCCTAAACAACACAGAAAACATGACATAAAACCATTAATCAAATTGAGAAAGAGTCGATGCTACATGGACCAACACTGCTGTAAATGCAAATGGGGAATAATCATTATGGTTTCCCAGGAAAGAATTTGCTGGCATTAGAGTTATCTGGTCTAAAACGACACCCGTGTCTGATAACTCGTGGCACGCAAGAGAACTCAAGTCAATCCAGCACAATGAGTCCTTTCAGCACGGGGACGCTTCAAAACAGCCTTCCCATCAGCCAATAAATCGATTATCTCTGGAATGAGCCGGTTTTAGTTATCGGAGATTAAAAACGACCAACCCACACGAGTCTTGTGACCCGACACAACCTGACTTTCCACGAGAGTCAACTTGAAATACAAACTTTTGTTTCTGGTTTCATTGTGAATGATTCATTAATGCATTTTGTTATGAACGAAACAAAATATTTGTCTTCATATTATCTCATCAAATGACTGATTAGCTCATGGACCTCTTATTTAAATTATTTAAATAATGTTACAAAAGATTTCTATTTCAAATAAATTCTGTTCTTTTGAACTTTATATTCATAAAAATCCTGAAAAATATGAAACACTACAACTGTTTTCAACACTGATAATAATAAGAAATGTTCATCATATCAGAATGATTTCTGAAGTATCGTGTGATACTGAAGACTGGAGTAATGATGCTGAAAATACAGCTTTGATCACAGGAATACATTTTTATCTATTTATTTATTTATCCTTTATTTTACCAGGAAATAATCCAATTGATTACCGGGGAGTCCAGGCCAAAATGGCAGCACAAAGTAATCACAAAAAAATTTAATAAATCCAAAAGACACACAAAACGAGAAATACAAAATACAAAAAGTCCTGTCCAGCACTCATATATATATACAGGGTTTTTCCTGCATTGAAAATTTTTTGGCGGCCGCCAAGACAAATTTTTGGCCCGCCACAGCCTTATTTGATGAGTTATTGTGATTTATGAGTGTACAATAGATGACTGTTGCACGTGTGATATGGCAGTGTTAAATGAGTGACAGAGAACGAGCAGAGAGCTCCTCCCCCGCGCGACCGCTCTCTCTTTCTGTCGATGTCTTCTCATATTTCACATATTGGTTCATATTTCACATATTAATCAAAATCAAAAGGTCGGAAGACCGAATCCATGTTGCACGTGCCGCATTCGGATATTTTTTTTCCTTTCCTTTTTTAACCCTAACCCGCTGAGTGTGAACTGCGCTCAAAAAACATTGACTTTTCTCTGACCAGCTGACATAAAAAAACTTTTATGAAGTGTATTCTGTATTGACAAATCTTTCGCGATGTTCAAACAGACGGGATTCGCACACAACGTCTGCTAATGTACGATTCGCGAACCAATGACTCCTTTGAATCGAATCATTTTAGCGACTGGTTAGAACAACTGATCCGTCCCACACTGAACGAACGAATCAGTTTATTAATTTACTCAGAACATCTGAAACGAGAACACAAGTGTGCTTACCCCATTTAGCAAGAGTGGATAGTAGGAATTAGTTTAATCATCCACAGTCATTCAGCTTATTTATGTTGACAATGTGCAGTGAAATATAATTTAGTGTAGACTGGAGTTAGGTGAGACCAGAACAAAGTTGTTAGCTAGCTGATAATTTTACAAAATTGTATATGGTAGAAAATTAGGCTATTTGTACATTTTTTAATGCTACTTTTTAATATTGATATGATTATACCAAAACAATTATCAGTAAAAAGTGTAAAAAATGAGTATCAAAAGAAACAAACATCAAGGTAGAGATCATACATAATATCAGATGTCAAAATAAGATAAGCAAAAATTACAAACGGTTTCTTTGCATTTATTTTAAATGTATTGTCAGTATTGCGCTCACAGATCACGTGGGTAGGGTACTTTTTTACTGTGTGTGTGGATGACCATGTCTGTCAGACACCACCGAAGACCATTTTTGACCCAGGAAAAACCCTGATATAAATATATAAATAAACATAAAATTATGTAAAACATGAACATGATTTTTTCAAATAAACCTCCAAAAGGTTTCTAGAAATATTTAAAGATGGGAGCACTTCTAGCATCAAAAAACTCTGCATTTCATTCCATAGCCTAGGAGCGTCCGAGAAAAAGGCAGTTTTGCCAAATTCAGAATACCATCTAGGCACAATTAAAAGTAACATTTACATTTTACAATATATTCACATAGAACACAGTTATTTGAAATTATAGTATTTCAGAATATTACCGTATTTTTACTGTATCTTTTATCAAATAAAGCAGCCTTGGTGAGCAGAGACTTTTGAATGGTTGTAGTACAGTATATTCCATTACACTGTAAAATAAAAAATTACTGTAATTTTAACTGTAAAAGACTGTAAAAATGCAACATTTAATTGGTTAACAGCAGGTTCCGGTACTATAAATATGGTGTAAAACATCCAGCCATACATTTTTTGTATTTCTACAGTAAAATACTGTTAAATATAAAATTTGTATTCATTATTTACAGTAAAAAACTGTACTTTGAATTTCCTGTGTGGCACTTCACATTTGATGATTTTTAATTGCATTAATTATTTTTCTTAGTTTTTTTTTGTTATCAATTGTACACATGCTGTTGAATATACCAGTTTGAAATTATTATAATAAATTTTTTTGTAAATTACAGCTTTAAACTGTAAAATTTACATGTTGTTCTGTAAATAATATGTTTACATTTTTACTGTATTTCATGGCTAACCACAGCTGACAGTTTTTTATCTTCTGTAAACACAACAGAATTTGTTTTACAGAGAACATATATTTTGCAATAATAGCTACAAGTAACTTCATGATATCTATGTATAAACATACTTGAAAAGATTTTAAGTTGAAGTACTTAAAGATATATTGGCCGATAAAATCTAAATCCAGATTTTTATTTAATTTTTGAGAGCCTGATTACAATATTTCAGTTTTTACAGTTTTCTTTTTGAAGGGATTCCAATCATATTTCAAGCAATTCAAACCCTTCATGGTGAACAGTGTCTCGGCAGACGGAAATAATACATCATTTATCGGTTTTAAGATATTTGACAAATTCTCTTATCGGACCGATGACGATAACATTAAAACGGATCATATATCGGCTGATACCGATATGGTAGCCGTTATATCGTACATTCCAAGTTTTTTTTTACACAAATAAAATGACAAAAACACATAAAAATAACTAAACTTTAAGTAAAATGAACTGTGAAACCAGAAAATACAAAAATAGAACCCAATTCAAAATATTAATAGACATTATAATAGTATATAAGCATTGCTCATAACAACACATCTTTAAGTTTGCAAGGCAAACAAATGCATGTGCATGACAATAAAGGCAAGATGCAGTGACAACACAACTGGACCGTAACGCTCTCACTGGCCTCGGGGCATCATTAACATTCAGTCCTGTTATCGATTACCAAGCATTGCTTATCACTGTGTGTTTTCAAGAAAAGAACTATAAACAGCAGCTATCTGAAGAAACCCTGAGGCTGATCGGAGACCTGTGCAGGTGTTGGGGGCAACATAAACTAGCCTGTGGTCAGATTAGAGGGGTAATTAGTACCCAGAGCGGTAACAGAATAAGGGCGTCCTCCTATCAGTCCAGATCCTTCTCTCCACACTCCTCTGGGAGATGGAGGGATGGTTGGCAGAGGGACACAAAGCACGACTGTGTTCGGCTCACAAACTCAAGAGTGGCACTTTTGTGCGGTTTCTTAGAGCGAAGGAACATTATGTGCCGTGGACGAGTCTTTTTCAGCATCCACAATGTGGACGGGGCATTGAAACAGGGTCAGAGACCGGTTAGGGCATCGATGTAGGGTTTGGATCAGGTCGCATTTCACTGGCTTGCAGAAAGGGGTCAAAACTAATGAGAGACCCCTGCTATCGCCTCAATTCACGTCTGAAGGTGGTCAATCGCTGCGTTGATTTCTAAATCAGGATGAATCTGTCGGTTCAAATTTACATCATTAAAGGGTCACCCAAAAATGAAAGCTCATTGATGAAAACAATGCGTCTCAGGTGAACGATCCCTTTAAAACTACACTTGAGTGCAAGTCGGTCTGAATCTCACAGGTTTTGTTCTGAAAGGCCGGTTCTGTTTATCGACGGGCCGCTGGTGTTCGGTTCACAGGGATATTGGGTACCCGCCTGACCCGGTGCCAACTCATCTGGGTTACATGACTCTATCGTGTTCAACCATGAAGGCGGGTCATTGTCTGGCTGGGTTATCGACATAAACCGTGTTCAGATGAACATACGATGACCCACTCATAGGATCATTTCCTCATTAAAAATGTCCTGAGGGACTAATTTAACATCAATGAACCCATCAGGGGGGGGGGGGGGGGGGTAATGGCATCTGCTCTAATTATTACAGCACATATAAAGATCAAGGCTAAATTCAGAATAAAACACTAGATGTGTATACGGCAGACTATTTTTAAAAATTAGTATGTGAAACAGCACACAGGCATTTCAGTTAACAGTATGCGACATTGCGATCACATGATCTCATGACATTGTTTCAAAGCATCTTTACAGAAAATCCTGATGTTGAGGTTCATAATGTCTTAATAGCTTCATGCATTGTAGGTCGCATTTAGCAGATGAGAGCTGGGCGATGATATAGTTACATTTTGTGATGATATTTAATCAAACAGTTGTGATTTTGCTATATAGGGTCATACCATGTCAACTCAACCCAGAGGTACGCGGCAAAACAAAATGATTTTGATAAAAAAAAATTGGCTGGTGTAAGAAATACATAAGTGAAAGAAATGCATAAATGAAGAGGAAAGCCAAAATATTAAATGTGACAGATGTATATTGACTGAGTAACCCAATGTTTTGTAGAGGGGGGTCAAAATGACAATTTTCACCTGAGATTTGGAGCCAATTTACAGGGGTGTAAAAATGACTTTAGAAAGATGGCAGCATCATTATTTTATTTTTACACAGAGATTGGCAGGTCTATTAGTAAAATCTGTTGACGTTAGCAATCTTTATTGCATTTTATGCCAACGGTGACAGTTCAAAAATGGGGAAAATGCACTTTTTGTGTTTTTTACCCCAAGTTTGCATTCCTGTAACTCAAAAAGTATTAAAGATACCTTAATGTCCTTTTAGATTATGGTTTTTAACAAACATTTCTTTTGGTATAATTTTTAAGACCTGATATGGTTCATTCCCAGAGATATGGAGATCTGAATGCGGCTCAATGAGTAAACTGGTCAATTTTACACATTGGCAGTGGTCAAAAACCAAATCCGGGTCACTTTGCATACACTTTGATACTTTTTCTTTTAAAGTGGAATATCTGAACAACAAATAATGTTGAAAATGGAAATGTATCTTGTTTTATTCTGTCAACACAATTGCATTGAATATACTGGAGTGCCATAAATATTGTTTTTCCAAAGTTTGCATGCCTGTCACTCAAAAAGTATTAATGTCCTTTTAGATTATGGTTTTTAACAAACATTTCTTTTAGTATCTTCATTTTTAAGACCCAATATGGTTCATTCCCAGAGATCTTAATGCGGCTCCATGAGTAAACTGGTCAATTTTACACATTGGCAGTGGTCAAAAACCAAATGCGGGTCACTTTGCATACACTTTGATACTTTTTCTTCACAAATCAAATGTGGCTAAACCAAAATAGTGGATTACTCAGTAAATATAAATATACATCCATGACATTTAATATTTTGACTTTCATACGTATTTATCTTTCTTTCTTCAGAAAAAAATATTAAGCAAATCGAAAATTTGATTTGACACGGAACCTATAGATTATACTATTGCCCTAAACGAGTATATACAGCGTGTATGCGGATAAAGTTAGACATGCAACAGAATTTATAATTCTGTCAAATAATCCAAACAAATGCTGTGTAGGTAATAAATACATGTCATATCTCAAATTGATCAACAATATTTCAGGATTTTATGTTAAATTCCTTATAAATGAGGGAAAATAGTGTATCAGTCCTATTTCAAAACGATTCTATTACTTTAAAAACTTTTGTCCGAACAATTTACTTCTCCAAATGTCAGGGAGGGCATAAAAATCCAATTTTATGCTACTTTAAGAAAACCATGTGACAGCATATGACATCACACAGAAGACCCCAGAGGACCCCTGTGATGCAGTAACAATGTTTGTCACCCTCCCATAAATATGAGATAATTTGACATTTTTGAACTTATCATGTCAGGTGGTATGACCCCTGGAAAACTTTGAAAATGTGTTGTTATAATAAAAATGTGTATTTGATTTAAAAAATGTATGTATAACCGTGAGCATATGGTCAAACATTTGTATAGGTGTCCAAGTAAATGCCTGTTAAGATTTGAGTTTGAAATGTCAGGTGGTCCGACCAGCAAATTTACATTTAAAAGTATAATTTCCCACTGCAATTGCAAAATGAAGTAAGAAATATAACTGTAAACCGTTATATAATGTATACAAATAATTTTTACAGTTAAAAACAAAACATAAAACTCAAAAGAAAAGAAAATTGGGTGTTTGAACACATAGAAAAGTGTCTGTTTATATGAATTGGACTAAAAGGGCAATACATCAAGAAATGGAAAGGGATATGCATTTTAGACACTACAATGATTCATATGTATATTGTATATGTATATTATTTTAAATGAATATATGGTCGCACCACCTGACATGATTTTCTGGGTGGTAAAATCAGAATTTAATAATGAATTAATGTTGTCTTAAAAGCTGTAAAACCAATATGAATCAACACCATACATTCTTTGGACATAAAAATGCCTTTTAAAACGTTTTTTTCTTAAATAAAAAAAAAAAAATATCTAAATTTGTCATTGACACATGTACAGATAGTAGGTTATGCTATTCTGAACACATTCATTTGTACATTTATTCTGAACTAAGTATAAATTCTATCATTTCAGGGGTCATTTTTTAAGCATTAGGGGTCAAGAGGTCATGGACACAAAGGCATTTAATGATAACCCTCCGCTGACAGCCAACAATTCACGTCAGGCTATATTCTTCCACTTACCAGCCACTTTTACCTGCTTCTATTTTAGACAGCCTTCAGGCACCTGCTCTCAGAGACACGAAAGAGTCTCCAAACATGTGTTCAAAGAAACCAGATGAAGATTTATGCCGTTTAAACGAGCACAAGCAACAGAAACAAGCTGGCAAAGATACTGCTGAAAAATACTCCAACACTAACATGCTTTAATGTTTAAACTACATGCAAATATAAACTCGAGTCTGCATGTAATATTTTACAACTTATATGTTAATGCATATCATGCATAACACATGGGCATTTAAATTAAACTACAAAACAACAAAGGGGTGATTAAAATCTCATCTCACACATTTATATAAACTTTAACCTAAATTTTGTCCATGTTGTCACCAAATACAATTGCATTGCTTATATGAATTTTTGCTAAGTTTGCACAACTAAACATGCACAAAGAAAAAAAAATCTGCTGTGGTCTTAAGGACTCTTTTGTTGTTTAGATGAAAAGTCTGGGATAATTTATGCGAGTTTAACTGCAGACCTCCACATGACCCTAAAATGCCAGACTAACATTTAAAACCACACACAACTAAACCAAACATCACCAAACGCGCAGGTTAACCCAGTATGAAATAACTTATGCAAACAGTTCAAAGCGAACGACAGAAGACGCAGAGTCGATGTCAGCCAATGAGCTTTTGATATTTTAAAAAGAGCAAATACTTTCCTTTTGTTCGGTTGTTTCTGAACCAGATATTAAGTAACACTAAATGAACCCGCCACTAAGCGCGAGCGAACGGCGATACGCGGTGAAACTGGAGTGTATTGTCGTGTAGAGGAGGAAGAAACCTGCTGTAAATGATCCAGCCGCGGAGGAACAAGTGCAGCTCAAAGTCTCAACCCTCTCGAGACCAGAGTCCATGGAAACCGGAGAAAAACAATCCTCAAAAACGACCCGAACACACAGCGAATGAATCCCGCACAGACACTCTCTCACTCACCCGGGCGGCGTGAAGGGTTCCGGTCCTCCGCGCGAGGGTTAACCGTTTAAAGTTTAAAGAGTTTGTGAGAGCTGATGCCGTGACCTGACGCGTTTCACCCTCTCAGCAATGTTTGTGTTTGTGTGTGTGTGTGTGTGTTTGTGTGTGTGAGAGAGAGAGAGAGAGAGAGAGAGAGAGCGAGAGAGAGAGAGAGAGAGAGCGCGCACAAACGATACGTTTTTGTTAATATACGTTAAAAAAAAAAAAAAAAAAAAAAGAATTACTTGTATGACATAAATAATTTTATGTGATATAACAAAAATACTAATACATAGCCTACTGTATGTAACCCTTGCTTATTGATGCCATATCAAATAATAATAATTTAAAAAGAAATTATATATATAATATAATATAAAAATAATTTTTATGATAATATCAGTGTTTATGAAAATGTATATATATATATATATATTATATATATATATATATATATATATATATATATATATATATATATATATATATATAATTATACAGTATGTGTGTGTGTGTGCGTATAAACAATTTCATATATTTTTCTATTATATTTATATACTTTTTAAAATTATTATTATTTGTTATGGCATCAATAATTAAGGGTTACATATGTAAATATATTTTTGTTATATGTTATATCACATAAAATGATTTGTTGTATCCTTGAGTTAACTGTCATGCAAGTAATGTATGTATGAAATCATCTACACTCTACACTTTTAATGCTGGGTTAAAAAATAACCCAAGTTGGGTTGAAAATGGACTAGCCTAGTGATTGGGTTGTTTTAACCCAGCAATTGGGTTGTTTTAAGCAAACATTTAACCCAACCACTGGGTTAAAACAACCCAGCATTTTGTAGAGTGTACATTGTGGGGATCAGCCAATGAGGGAATTGGAAACATCCTAAATGATTTTTGCTTTTTTTTTTTTTTTATGTAAAAATAAAGTTGTGTGTGATGGGTAGGTTCAGGGGTAGGGTTAGTGTAAGGGGAGAGAATATACAGTTTATACAGTATAAAAATCATTACGTGTCAGCGGCAATAGCCCCGTGGTTAGCGTGCTGAGTCGACATATAGTGCAACTGCGCCTCCAGCGACCAGAGTTCGATTCCCAGCTCGAGGTCCTTTGCTGATCCCGTTACCCTCTCTCTCTTTCCTATCAAAATCTCAACTGTCCTATCCAAAAAAGGCCACAAAAAAATAACCCTGAAAACATTATGTATGGAAAGTTCCCACAAAGATTGTGTGTGAAATAACATACTGTATGCTACTTTAGAACATGCAACTACAGCTTGGGCAGTTTCTGAGAAGTTGTTGGAATGATTAAACCGAACATCACATGACAGTAGTGTCAGTGTTTCACACAAATGGTTGAGTAAATGGTTCAAAGATTCATTCATAAAGGCAGTCACTTGTTTCGTTACTGAATGAATCAGCGTTTTTAAATGACTCGGTTTAGTGAATGATTCAATGACTCGTGCTGTGTTTGAAATCACCCCCTATACCCTCATTCACTATTCCCTACATTACTCCACTAATATAGTTCACTTGAGGGAGTGAATTCGGACACTGAGTGAGTTTTTGCATAGTTTGTGCTTGCTGTTTAATTTTAACTCTTGAATTCTGTCATGGAAACTAGCATGTATACACCTTAATTAAACAATATACCTGTATGATATTACGCATACCCACATTGGACCAGCGGTTTGGAAAATGGATGGATGGATGATTGATTCAGCTGCAGGCGCCATCTTCTGGTCAGACGCGGGAATTCATTCGCCGCACGACCCTCACAGTGCATTATGGGTATTCTCTAGCTGTTGAGCGTACATCGATTGTACACTAGTTATTGTGATGCATTGTGGGATTGAATGAGTGCAAATGTCCACAATGGTTTCAGACCCCTACAAAAGTGCCCTTTTTAAGGTATAGATGCTCATGAATCTTGTTGTTTCACGAATCGGTTCACTGAATGATTCGATACTTACTTAAAATACAGTGACTTGTCGCCACCTACTGGTGTAACTATGCAACATGCAGAAAGTGGCTCGGAAAAATCACTAATACACAGATATTTGAAAATCCAAGTCCTGAGTTATCTGTTTTTGGAAACTATATTTAAACATAGATATATGGAATCGAATACAGTGGATTAGAATAATTTGCCTGTGGTTTAAGCCTATAGTCCCAGACTAAACTGCATGTTTGAGCTGTTTTAACTGAAAGCAACTTGCACTGACATATCTTTAAAATATCAAAATGCACACCAGTAATGTTTTTTAAGGGGTTTATAAAAGCTACTGAAATGTCCTAATTGAACTAAGGCCTAATCCTGGCTTAATCTAAGCCCTGTATGTGAAACCAGGCCATAGAGTTATTGCACCTGTAGAGTCATTGTGTTTACGTAACACGCATTTAAAAAGCTGAGCTGTGGCCGTAGAGTTGCATAACCTCAGTATGTTACTCTGGAGCCTAGATTTGCTTTAATCCCGGACAGAGGAGTTTCTCAGTTTATGGGCTCTGTGTCTCAAGTTATGGGCCTTGACATTAGATTTATAAGCAATTAAAAGCGGAACAAGAAACATTTATCTCGCCGCAAGCAAGCTGCAAGAAAGAAATGAAAGGCCCCTTGTCAAAAGGTCAAAGGTTATGTGACATTTTCAGCCCATGGAGGAGGGAATCCAAAACAGGAGAGCAAGTGTTGCCTTTCTTCCACATTACCCTTTACATTATTATCATTATTCACATTGTTTTTGAAATAGGAATATAGTAAATAAAGTGGCTTGTGTGCACTAGATCCTCTGGCCAGCGGCGCTGGATATTTAACTTTGATGAGCCATGCAAACAGTTTCCATCTGTCCATCTTGTTTTCACACAATGACCCGTTAAACTGCTGTATCTGTTACACCCTCATCGTCCGATCTGCAGGAATTTTAAAAAGAGCGATCTGATGTAATGGCACTCCTTATACAGATAACAGTGGCAAACAAGCAGCATTTACACACAGAGCAGCTCATAAATCAGCTGAAGCGATGGCCAATCGCTCGGCGTGTTGCGTGTGACCCTGTACGTCACGCTCTGAGTGCTGCTGTACGCATGAAATATGAGCGTAAACGTGCATGTGCTGAATCCAGTATCTCAAAATACACCTGTAAGGCCTGGGAATGTCAGGCATCTCTGAGTAACGCAATGTAACACTGAGTACAATGTATGATCAGATCTGCCCTATAGATATGAAGTACAGGAATCCTGATTAATGTCAACTAGATTTTAACATTCTCTGAAGAAAATGTGGGTTGTGCTTATTTATGTGGTTACCACAGTGTTGCTATGTGGTTGCTAGGGTGTTCTAGGTGGTTGACAAAAGAGTTGCTACTGTTTGGGTTGCTAGGATGTTCTAGGAGGCTGCCAGGGTGTTGCTAGGGTGTTCTGAGTGGTTGTCAGGGAGTTGCTATGTGGTTGCCAGGGTGTTCTGGGTGATTTCCAGGAAGATACCATACTGCTCTAGGTGATTGCCAGGGCATTTCTATGTAGTTGCTAGGACAGGGAGGTTGCCAGGGAGTTGCTATGTAGTTGCTAGGGCAGGGAGGTTGCCAAGGATTTTTGTGTATGGTTGTTAGGGTGATCTAAGCAGTTGTTTTTGGTTGATTGTGTAGTCTAGGTGGTTGCCAGGGAGGTGCTGTGCAAGGCAGGGATATGTTATGGGGTTGCTAGGGTGTTCTGAGTGGTTGTCAGGGTGTTCTGAGTGGTTGTCAGGGAGTTGCTATGTGGTTGTTAGGGTGTTCTGGGTGATTTCCAGGAAGATACCATACTGCTCTAGGTGATTGCCAGGGCAATGCTATGTAGTTGCTAGGACAGGGAGGTTGCCAGGGAGTTGCTATGTAGTTGCTAGGGCAGGGAGGTTGCCAGGGATTTTTGTGTATGGTTGTTAGGGTGATCTAAGCAGTTGTTTTTGGTTGGTTGTGTAGTCTAGGTGGTTGCCAGGGAGGTGCTGTGCAAGGCAGGGAGATGTTATGGGGTTGCTAGGGTGTTCTGAGTGGTTGTCAGGGAGTTGCTATGTGGTTGATAAGGGTGTTCTGAGTGGTTGTCAGGGAGTTGCTATGTGGTTGCTATGGTGTTCTGGGTGGTTTCCAGGAAGATACCATTTGGTTGTTAGGGCAGGGAGTCACTATGTGGTTGCTATACTGCTCTAGGTGATTGCCAAGGCATTGCTATGTAGTTGATAGGACAGGGGGGTTGCCAGGGAGTTGCTATGTAGTTCCTAGGGCAGGGAGGTTGCCAGGGATTTTGTGTATGGTTGTTAGGGTGATCTAAGCAGTTGTTATGTGGTTGATTGTGTAGTCTAGGTGGTTGCCAGGGAGGTGCTGTGCAAGGCAGGGGGATGTTATGGGGTTGCTAGGGTGTTCTGAGTGGTTGTCAGGGAGTTGCTATGTGGTTGATAGGGTGTTCTGAGTGGTTGTCAGGGAGTTGCTATGTGGTTGCTAGGGTGTTCTGGGTGGTTTCCAGGAAGATACCATATGGTTGTTAGGGCAGGGAGTCACTATGTGGTTGCTATACTGCTCCAGGTGATTGCCAAGGCATTGCTATGTAATTGCTAGGGCATGGAGGTTGCAGGGAGTTGCTAGGGCAGGGTGGTTGACAGGGATTTTGTGTATGGTTGTTAGGGTGATCTAAGCAGTTGTTATGTGGTTGATTGTGTAGTCTAGGTGGTTGCCAGGGAGGTGTTGTGCAAGGCAGGGGGATGTTATGGGGTTGCTAGGGTGTTCTGGGTGGTTTCCAGGAAGATACCACATGGTTGCTAGGCCAGGTAATCACTATGTGGTTGCTATACTGCTCTAGGTGATTGCCAGTGCATTGCTATGTAGTTGCTAAAACAGTGAGGTTTCCAGGGAGTTGCTATATGGATGTTAGGGTGATCTAGGTGGTTGTCGGGAGATGCTATGCAGTTTCTAGGGCAGGGAGTTGCTATGTGGTTGTTAGGGTGATCTAAGTAGTTGCTATGTGGTTGATTGTGTAGTCTAGGTGGATGCCGGGGAGTTGCTATGCACTAGCAAGGGCGAGTAGATACGTGGTTGCTAAGGGGTTCTGGGTGGTTGTCAGGAAGATACCATATGGTTGCTAGGGCATGGCGTTACTATGTGGTTGCTAGGGTGTTCTAGTAGGCTGCAATGGTGTTTAATTGGTTGACATGATTGATTGACATGGAGTTGCTATGTGGTTGCTATGCTGCTCTTGGTGATTGACAAGGCATTGCTATGTAGTGGCTAGGGCAGGGAGGTTGCCAGGGAGTTGCTATGTGGTTGCTAGGACAGGGAGGTTGCCAGGGATTTGCTATATGGTTGTTAGGGTGATTTAGGTAGTTGCCAGGGAGATGTTATGCCGTTGCTAGGGCAGGGAGTTGCAATGTGGTTGCTAGAATGTTTTGAATGCTTGCCAGGGTGTTCAGGGTGGTTTCCAGGGAGTTGCTATGGTGTTCCAGGTGTTTTCCCGGATGTTCTGGGTGGTTGCCAGAGAGTTGCTATGTGGTTACCAGGGTGTTCAGAAGTCAGAGGTTAGAAGTTTGTTCAGATCACTATTAGCAAATCAGTTGTGATTTGTTCCCTTAGCAAGACCCATTAATTAATTTCTCTAGAATACATTATGCATTATTTGTTCTTCTGTTTTATTTCATATGAACCAGCAAACTGTGGCATTCCTGCACTGCTAAACCATATTACCAGTTTAACTGCGAGCTACAACCGTCTTCAAACTGAAGCACAAGTGAAGCAGCAGCAGCAGCAGCAGGGTCTCTGAACGCAGCAGCTGGCTGTGCTGGTTTAACCCCTGGGATCGCTGATATGACGGATAATTGCACAGATGTGCTGTTTTTCTCCCACAAGAGTACAGGAGGGAGAGGCAGGTCTGATCCGAGTTCATGGCCTGTATGAATGAAGTCAAACTAGTTTGATACACAGAAACTCTGCTATGGATGATGATTTTGTACAAACAAACAAAAACATAATCCATTCCATTCACTCTTAACCCTTTGTTGTTTGTCTCCATCTGATATGTGGATGAGCTCATTTTTGCCACTTGTTCATGTGTAGCCTATCTGTGCAGTTGAGAGTCAAATAGTTGCTTCATTAGGGCTGTAACGATTTGACCAAAAATAAAAATCTCGATTAATTGAACATTTTACCTCGATTACGATTAATGAATGATTATTTTGCTCTTTTTTTTGCTTTCCTTTTTTTTGCCCTCATAGTTCACTGATAAGGTTTGTACTGTAAATATTTTCTCCTATTAAAGGTGGGATTTTTTTTCTAATGAAAAAGTGCATTTCTTTGTGATTTTAAAATACTTGAAGGAAACGGTTCACTTTCAGCAGTTATTGTCTATGGGGCTGACTTCTGTTTGTTTTACATCAGATACAGATACATTAGCGCATAGGCCTACATTACTTTTATTTGAATGCATTAATGAGAGAGTGATTGTGTGTGTGAATTAGTCATACGCTTACGGCTCTCATACGGCTCGGCTCTCTGTATCACAGAAAAAAGCTCATGAGCACTGAACGGAGAAGTTTTCCATAACGTTGTTCTTGAATAGTGCACAATCGCTTTAATGTTCAAACTGGCAAGCATTTAAACTCATTTAATTGACAAACTTCATGAGGACGCAAGTGAAAGTGATCTGGCTACGGGGCTTGCGGGCGCCGTCTCTGTGTGTATCAGCGCATATAAGAACGGTGATTAACTTACCTGTATAAACTGTGTAAAACATGTATTTACCATAGTAATTCTGAGCATAAATAAAGATAACTGCTCCTGCATCTTTCCGTGTGCCTGCAAACTGCACTTGATGTGACAGACGGGGTGGAGTCACGTCCAGCCCTACTAAGAATGCATGCATTTTTATCCCACATAGTTTTAGCTCACATGAGGTTTTTTATAATGTGCAATTTAATATTTCCCTTTGCACTCAATGCAAATAGTGCAATTCAAATGTGACCCTTTGAATAACCTGCTGTTATCAGAGTGCATACTGTATGATCATGTAAATGTGACTTCAGTATAGGCTACCACACCAACTGAGGATAAACTCAAAGACAGAGACAGATGGGCTGGTGTGTGGATCTAGTTTCACTCCAGCATTCCAGCAGGATTAAACTGTCCTTGAGTCAGTCAGAGACACACAGATTCAAACCTGCATGTTATTCCCGAACCGCACACAACACATATCAAGCACAGATATACACACAGCCCTGGTCCAATAGAAGTTCTGCACCTGTGAGGAGTCTGTCGGATGTGTTTGGAGCTCGCGCGCCACCTAGTGTCAGGTTTATTGATCACTCGTGTTCAGAAATAATCCATTAGAAAATATTTTCATTTCTTTATGCATCTTTCACAAATAAGAAAGTAAAAATATGACTATTATTAAAATGATTTACGTTATATATTGATAATATATAATAATATCATAGAACAATTATTAATAATAATAACGTATACGATTTGTAAATTTCGTTTTTTCGTATTATAATAATAACAATAACATAGTATATTTATTATATATAATATTCTTTTTAATATTACCACGAAATCATTTTAATGCACTCACGTTCGCCACTAGAGGTCACAATAAGATACATTTTGACATACATTTTTCTTTAATAAATTCAAACAGGTTTTAAACATAGACAGTAAAAGAAACAATCGGCTGCTTCATTTCCGGTTTATGCTGCCTTCCTGTGCTATCGGAATTATTGTAAATACTAGGCTGAATCCGAAATCGCCCCCTAAACCCTCATTCACTATTCCCTACTTTAGTCCACTTGAAATAGTGAATGAAAACAAGTGAGTGAATTCGGACAGCTGTGTGTACATCGACTGTAGACTACACTCGTTATCGCGGTGCATTGTGGGATTGAATGAGTGCACTCAATAACGTCCACTATTGTTCTGGACACCACTACAAATGGCTGTCCCCTCAAATAGTGCCCTATTTAACGGTAGGCCTATAGGGGCCGATTTCGGATTCAGTTTTCTAGTTTCTAGTTTTCAAGTCAAAATTTCAATGCGATGAGCTTGTAATCACGACTTCTGAAGTGGGAAATTTCCGATAGCACGTGAAGGCGGTATGAATGTAGAGGAGACCGGGGAGTGTTAACACTTCTATAAGTTTGACGGTAATGTCATCAATATCATACACTCCCATCCTCTTTTTGAGCTCACAACATGTGATTGAGCTAATTTGTAGATTTTATGACAAAAAAAACCCTGATTTTCAGGTAAGAAAGTAAAAATTTTCATCAAGATTATTTTTTGCCTAGCAATCATTGAATCTGTAGGTACAATTATTTAACTTGCATGACCTGAAGTAGCCATTTCTCTAGTTTAATGTGATGATTTGTATTTATGCTAACTTATGGAGGCATTTATTCAGTAGGCTAATGTGTTTCCATCATAGTTTGTGTGCATGTCTTCTTACCAGCTTATTAAAAGTGTTTTGTGCACATTATTAGAACTGATGCACACCTTGTTTCTTATGCAATATCTCAAAATTCGCATAAAAATAGTTGAATCTTGGAAATATAGCTACACTCTAAAAAATGCTGGGTTAAAAATGGACAAACCCAGCAATTGGATTTGTTTTAACCCAGTGGTTGGGTTAAACGTTCTGGGACGTTTTATTTAACCCAACTATTGTTTAAAAATTACTATGTGGCTGGCTTAAAAAGAACCCAAAATAGGTTGGAAATTAAAAATCAGACACATAACTACAACAGACAATAATAATCTAAAGGTGAACATTTATTAATAAGCAGTTTAATAAATGTTATTGTTTAAATATTTTTCATTAAACGTATAAATAATGCTAAGTTATTAAAGATACAGCATTAATAAATGCTCATGTCCAACTTTGGGTTCAATTTCAGCAATACAGACATTTTTAAATAGTAGTTGAGTTAAATAAAACTACCCAGCAGTTTTGTCCATTTTAACCCAACTTGGGTTGTTTCTAACCCAGCATTTTTTAGAGTATAGTGACAGTAATACAGTACACAGACACACACTCAGCAATTATTTTGCAATACATTTAATGTTCTAAAACATTACAATACAATGTTCTTTAGTCAGTTTAGATAGCTCAAAACTGTTTTTTTATTTGTTCTTCAATGACGTTTATGCAAAAATTGGATAGTGTGTGTGTTATTTCAGCAAATGACCTCTCAGTGCTACATCTGTCCACGGCTAGTGTTACTACTCACACCAGTGGTGGGGTAGATTGTAACAACTGAACATTAACTCACATAATCTGTTATTGTGTAATACACCAAGTTATATTTAGCAGACAAGTGTGGCTACAAGTTACTGATGCTCAAACAAAAAGTGTTACAGTTTTCTTCTCACTGACATTCAGAATGAATATGTCAACTGAATATCTGATTATTAAAAGTCCATAGATACTGCAGTCAGTTCGTACTGCTGTTAAAGGGATAGTTCACCCAAAATGAAAATCATGTCATTAATTACTCATGTCGTTCCAAACCTGTAAGACTTTTGTTCATCTTCAGAACACAAATGACGATCTTTTAATGAAATCTGACAGATTTCTATCCCTCCGTTGACAGCTACACAACTACCACTTTCAAACCCCAGAAAGGTAGTAAAGACATCATTAATATAACCCATGTGACTTTTATGAATTTTATGAGATGACATGAGTGGTTTATTTGTGCAAAGAACATAATTTACCACTTAATTTACCAAAAAAACATTGATCTCTTATGTGCATTCACGCAACGTCTGCTCTTGCGTCAACACAACACGCATGTGTCCTGGTTAGGGTGACCACCTGCCCCGAATTTTGTAGGATAGTCCCGAAATTAGGAGCTTTGTCCCACGTCCTGCATTTTCACTTATGCCTGTATTATTATATTTCTTCTCTGAAATTGCAATACCACAATAAGTAATACTAAAAAATCAATTTGCGCAGCCGTCATGGTGTAGCTAGAGGTACAAAAAACAACCAACGCATTCATAGAGAGGGATTTTTCTGCTGATGACGACATGTATGGATGAAGCAAATGAACCTTGTGGACCTCATCAAAAGTCATATACAGCTACACCAGCCAGGACAACAAAACATACAAGTTCAAGATGCTCTGAATCCAGTAAAAACACATATATTGTTTGTAATAGACTAGTTAATACTTAAGAAGATACATTTTAGTTTAAAAATGTGATTTTTACCTATACTAGCCTGTTATTCAGTTCATTTTATTTAGTAGTCTGAATAGTGGAGAACATTACATTGTGTCACAGAGCTGCGGTCCGTTCTTCGTACTTCGCTTAATACATCTGAGATGATTTGACAGATGCCAGATCTTTTAATCGTGATAACTGATGTCTGGCTAATTTGGTTCTTCCAATGAGTTTGTGGATTGGATTAAAATATCTGGATTAAGTTATCCAAGATCACTGCGCGTTCTTGTGTTCCCTGAAGAGGGCAGATGTATCGATACTCAAAACCACGATCAGCAATGCAGCGATTGGCTGGTGTCAAAACAGCAACGTAATGACATCATATAATTAAAAAAGACACCTGGCAAAAAACGTGACAAAAAAAAAAAAAAATCACATTTCTGGACCTTTATAAGGAAACAGTAGATAAATTAAATGTGCACTTTTTTTTTTTTTTTTACATGATTCCCTATTATTTATATTCACGATTTTATAGAATTTGTACACCCGTTACATTGTTATTTTAATGTTGTAATTAGCAATTAATTTAGTTTTTAATTCAATTTGAAGCAGATTTGTTACGCAACAGCATTAAAGCAAAAACTCTAGGTAACAACACCCATTAGTCAAAGGTCTTGTGAACACATATCTATTGTGTGTTTTGAGGACTTTTCTCAGAAACCATGCATAAACATTTTTCTCTCAGAAATACAAGCATGTACATACATGTTGTTCACATATTATGGTAGCCCAGTTTGTGCTGAATACAGTGTAATTACACTTTTGCCATTAATGTGTGAAAAAAACTAAAATGTCAGAGCATGCCAAAACAGTTCAGACTCCTAGGGGTTAATTTAAGTTTGTTAAGGGTCAAGATCAAGTTCTCTGCATCTCTGCGCTTTATAATATTATTATAATATTATTTTTAAATACATTTTTATATTATTATTGTTTTTATTTAAAATTATATTGCCCCTGGTTCAGTAAGGAACTCTTGTTATACCGTATCGGTAACACTTTACAATAAGGTTGTATTAGTTAACATTAGTTAATGCATTAGTTAACATGAACTAACCATGAACAACTGTTTGTTCATGTTAGTTCACAGTGCATTTACTAATGTTAACAAGATTTTAATAATGCATTTGTTAATGTTGAAATTAACATTAACAAAAATAAATAAATGCTTAATAAGTGCAGATCATAATTAGTTCATGTTAACTAAGGAACCATATTGTAAAGTGTTACCAAAGTATCAGTGATTGGGACAAATTTTAAGTATCAACGGCGCTTAAAAAGATGCAATCTAATCCTTTTCGCATGAAATAAGCTGCTCCCGAGCAGGTTTAAGCTTACGGACCTGTTGCTATGACAGCAAGTCCAGGATGAGCGTCGAAGAACCAAACAATCCAAGATCATGCCAAATCGTCAACAATCAAATCCGGCTAACTGAGTTAGCGACTGACGAAGAACGGACCCCGGGTCACAATTAAAACGTTATCATCCAACAGGATGCTTTCCAACTAATGTAAATCAATATTTACATGTGTATAATAGTACTACATTTATCTGTCACACACGTGTCTTGTAAAATCACATCTACTGTCCAGCAACAGAGCAAATACGGTGGTCACTCTAGTCATGGTGCTCTTGTAAACGTGCGTTGGAGATTAATAAAGTGGTAAATGATGTTTTTGAGGTTAAACCACTGGACCAAATTTTCCCAAAATATCAGTTCCTCCAAAATCTCTACAGATATTTTATGATATATCACACCTTATATCCCACTCTGAGACAGAATGAAGGATGTAACTCTTCACTTTTATGACAGGTGGAAAAGAAAGAGGCAGACACTCTTTGGAGTCTTATAATGAAACTCTTTAATAGCAGTACATCTGGATCCACCTCAGTTCCGTTCACACTGCACATGGCACTTCTCTCTCTCTTTTCAAAATAAAATCACATATATCAGAGAAATCTGGCCAGCGGTGACGTCACAGACACTTGACAGTTGGCATGCCAGATCCACAGCCAATCAAAACCCATTTCAGAACGAAGACATCATCACACGCTCACAATAATGATACATTCATCTTTCAAACTCATGGCGAAAAGCACGACAGACGAATCACCGCAACACAAAGTCTCAATATGCACATGCACGGGTGTATTTATTAACAAGAAATCACGTTTCATTGGTTCGTGTGGGATTTTTCCAGATAGGCCACTTGAATTTTGTTCAGAAATGAATATAAAAAACACGAGCTCAGACCAAAAATGCATATCTTTAATCTCTCATGAACTGAATTTGTTCAGAACACCTGCGAAACGACACTGTTAGCTCAAATAACACCCCCGAAAAAACACACAACCAGCCAAAATAAACACCTACAGACAGAAATGAGTGTCAGTAAAGACCAGATATCTACACATACACATGAGGAGACGATCGCATACACATCTGACCATGAAAAAATAACCTTTCAACTCAACAGGCAACACTTTACAACATTTAGACGTGTACAGCAAACGCTGTCGCCGTGATGAGTTCAAAACGAGCGTTTATCTTTACTTCCCCGACATACACGCCACGAAACACCGTTAAATTAGGCCAGAAACATACGGCCACCCAAGTGTGTGGAGTGTGTGTTTCTGCTGTGTCTGTACTTCAGTGCATGTAGACAGCAGCAGCAGGGCCTGTGCGTCATTGAGATCAGACCAGGCTGAATGGCTTTTATTATTTTCTATGATCGCGTCTTGTCATATTGCACAATTGCATGTAGTAAATTTCCAGTGGGATGTGGTGAAATGGCGCAACACGACACATTTTTCGAGCAGCAGAGCATTGGAACGCTCCGCTGTACGATGGATCATCGCTACAACCTACGAGAAAGCCGGAGAGGATTTTTAGAGGAAGGAGGCACGGAGAGGAAGCGAAGGCCATTCAGTTTTCAGAAGAAGAGTTGGCACGTGGAAGCGTAGCAGCTAGACTAGGGTTATCAAGACGCCTTTAACCCTTAAACCGAATGAAGACGTTTCAGCTACATCGACGACAAAGTTCACGAAGGCAAGAATGAAGTCGAAGCGTGCCGGTCAGAGCGCGTCTGACGTGTTCTTCCGCTAGCTAAACCATTATAAAAAGCAGAAACTGTAAACTGGATCATCGTTATCGTCTTGTTTAAGAAATGCAGTTGCGGCTTTTGCTATGTGCGAAATAGAGAGGCAAAAATGCCACCGAAATGAATAAAAAAGAGCTTCCAAAAACCAAGACACGGTGCAAAAAAGTCAGAGGAATTTCTTGGTTGTCATACTTGTAAGCAAAAGTGCTGTTTTCCCGAATATCAGCACGTTTGCAAATGTGATCTTGACTTTATACAATTCAATAAACTGTAAGTTAATAGGCTATTAGGTGACTTTGCATTTTAGACACAGTATTGTCTGTTTTTCCTCTATTTTGCCAACAAAAGTAGTTCCAAACCGTTGAGTCAATGCGCATCTCTGAGCAACACCGTTTCAGTTTTGTTACTGAATCAATCCGCGTTTTTGAACGAATCGTTTTAATGAATGACTCACTCATTTCTGCTTTGTCTTTAAATGAATCAGCCATTCTGAACAAATCGTTCTAATGAATTCTCACTTCTGCTTTGCCCCTGAATGAATCAGCTGTTTTTAACGAATCGTTCTAATGAATGACTCACTCACTTCTGCTTTGCCCCTGAATGAATCAGCCGTTTTTTTAACAAATCGTTCTAATGAATGACTCACTCACTTCTGATTTGTCTCTAAATGAATCAGCCATTTTGAACAAATCGTTTTAATGAATGACTCACTCACTTCTGCTTTGCCCCTGAATGAATCAGCTGTTTTTAACGAATCGTTCTAATGAATGACTCACTCACTTCTGCTTTGCCCCTGAATGAATCAGCCGTTTTTTTAACAAATCATTCTAATGAATGACTCACTCACTTCTGATTTGTCTCTAAATGAATCAGCCATTTTGAACAAATCGTTTTAATGAATGACTCACTCACTTCTGCTTTGCCCCTGAATGAATCAGCCGTTTTTTTAACAAATCGTTCTAATGAATGACTCACTCACTTCTGATTTGTCTCTAAATGAATCAGCCGTTTTTTTAACAAATCATTCTAATGAATGACTCACTCACTTCTGATTTGTCTCTAAATGAATCAGCCGTTTTTTTAACAAATCATTCTAATGAATGACTCACTCACTTCTGATTTGCCCCTGAATGAATCAGCCGTTTTTTAACGAATTGTTTTAATGAATGACTCACTCACTTCTGCTTGTCCCTAAATGAATCAGCCATTCTGAATGAATCACTTTAACGAATGACTCACTAATTTCTGCTTGTCCCTGAATGAATCAGCCATTCTGAACAAATCGTTTTAATGAATGCCTCCCTCACTTCTGCTTTGTCTCTAAATGAATCAGCTGTTTTTTAACAAATTGTTTTAATGAATGACTCACTCACTTCTGCTTGTCCCTGAATGAATCAGCCGTTTTTAACAAATCGTTTTAATGAATTAATCACTTCTGCTTGTCCCTAAATGAATCAGCCATTCTGAATGAATCGCTTTAACGAATGACTCACTCATTTCTGCTTGTCCCTGAATGAATCAGCCATTCTGAACTAACCATTTTAATGAATGACTCACTCACTTCTGCTTTGTCTCTAAATGAATCAGCCATTCTGAAAAAATCGTTTTAATGAATGACTCACTCACTTCTGCTTTGTCTCTAAATGAATCAGCCGTTTTTAACAAATCGTTTTAATGAATGACTCACTTCTGCTTGTCCCTAAATTAATCAGCCATTCTGAATGAATCGCTTTAACGAATGACTCACTCACTTCTGCTTGTCCCTGAATGAATAAGCCATTCTGAACGAATCGTTCTAATGAATGACTCACTTCTGCTTGTCCCTGAATGAATCAGCCATTCTGAACGAATCGTTCTAATGAATGACTCACTCATTTCTGCTTATCTCTGAATGAATCAGCCATTCTGAACAAATCGTTTTAATGAATGACTCACTCACTTCTGCTTTGTCTCTAAATAAATCAGCTGTTTTTTTAACGAATTGTTCTAATGAATGACTCACTCACTTCTGCTCGTCCCTTAATGAATCAGCCATTCTGAACGAATCGTTCTAATAAATGACTCACTCATTTCTGCTTGTCCCTAAATGAATCAGCCATTCTGAAAGAATCGCTTTAATGAATGACTCACTCACTTCTGCTTTGTCTCTAAATGAATCAGCTGTTTTTTAACAAATCGTTTAAATGAATGACTCACTCACTTCTGCTTTGTCTCTAAATGAATCAGCCGTTTTTAACAAATCGTTTTAATGAATGACTCACTTCTGCTTGTCCCTAAAGGAATCAGCCATTCTGAATGAATCGCTTTAACGAATGACTCACTCATTTCTGCTTGTCCCTGAATGAATCAGCCATTCTGAACGAACCATTTTAATGAATGACTCACTCACTTCTGCTTTGTCTCTAAATGAATCAGCCATTCCGAACAAATCATTTTAATGAATGACTCACTTATTTCTGCTTGTCCCTGAATGAGTCAGCCATTCTGAACGATTCGTTCTAATGAATGACTCATTCATTTCTGCTTTGCCTGTGAATGAATCAGCCGCTTTGAACGAATCGTTTGACTGAATGATTCAATGACTAACACGTTAAGACAATGGCTGCATCCAAAATCACATACTTCCCTACTAGGGGTGAATTGAGGTTGATTGGGACACCTTTTCCCAGTCATCTCAATGGCAAAAGGTGTCTCAATCAACCTGAATTCACCCTATATAGTAGGCGAAAAAGAAGTGTGTCCGAATTCACAGTACTCATAATAGAGTAGGCAAAAGTACCCGGATGACCTTCTACTTCTGGCGAGATTCTGAAGTGTGCATACGATGGATACTTTACTATCCCATGAGGCCAAGGGAGAGGGATTTGTGAATGGCAGTGAAGCGACGCAACTGACGCGGGTAGGTCGCATGATAAGGGCAACATGGCAAATGTAGTATGTCCGGATTACATTCATACTACACACTCGTATATACAATGTACTTTTTATTGGTTGTAAAGTAAAGTAAGTACCTACTCAAGAGAGTTTGCAATTTTGGACGCAGCCAATGGTTTGCCGCCACCTACTGGCGGTTTTAGGATCAGTTAATTTGATCTGAGGGACGAAGATTGAATGCTGAACACAATAACATTGTAAATTTAACAGAGATAAAATAATTGCAGTCGCATTGCATACAATGTTTTCGCCGCGCGGGGGGGTGGGGAAGCCTTAGAAACGGCAAAGGCCGCCAGAGAATCGGACCTACGCTACCAATAAAAGCTGTTATTATCGCTAATGTCTACATCTCTAAACGGCCTTTTCACTCTTGTTCGAGCATTTCAAGGAAATTAAGTAGCGTTTTGATTTTAAAAATAACAAAAAATATTAATATCACCTGAATTTTTTTTGTTCAGCTAAAAAATAAAGATAAAATTTAAAAAAATAAAACAAGTACAACTGCTGAATTTTCTTAGTAAATAATTCTCCCAACTCACAGTCTAAAAACAGATTGACACGTTTTTGTTTTGACATTTCATCATAACATTTGATTTACAGCGACAAAGGCATCAAAATCTAGTTTTAATCTAAACTGGGCAAGTCAAAAGCTCAACCAATAAATCAAATCCATAAATAATTCCTTAATAAGTACATAAATGAACAATAAACAAAGCAAACACATCACAGCCGCCCGTCTGCACCCTGAGCGTGTCCTGCGTGTTTCTGTGGCGGCTCAGGGTTCAGAGGTCACAGGTGTAGTGGGGTCACATGAGGACGTTGGAGCGGGTGTCGGGTAGCCGCAGACCCACCAGGCCTCCGCCAACCAGCACTGACGACGCCAGCAGGATCGGGATGGATTTCGAAATTCCCACCAACGAACCAAATATTAGATTCCCCAAGACTGCGGCCAACTTACACATGGCGTTACAAAAGCCAAATCCAGTTCCTCTGCAGACCAGAGAGACATTAGCAATATTAGCAGAACTAGTACTTGACATTTTCTAGTAAAGTTGCAGGAAGAAAAGTCCACAAAGTTGTAAATACAACACATTTTTCTGGAGTAGTGGTGTAACGATACACTAGTGTCACAATTCGATATAAATCGCGATACTGAACTCACGATACGATATTTTAAGCCAAAATAAAGAATAAGGTTTTTTTTACTTTTTTATCATTCAAATAATATTATTATTATTAGTGTATTATTATCAGGACCCACAAATATTCCCCCATTGCATTATTATATATTATATTCAACATTATATATAGTCGTTTAACATAATAATGTCACTGAAACGCCCAGTGTTCGCTATGTCCCGCCTCTCCCGCTATTAATGCACTATACATATAAGAATGAACCATCTAAAATGCTTTGAATAATCATACTATTAAAACTTAGGGCCCTATCTTGCACCCAGCGCAATTGACTTTGTACACCGACGCATGTGTCATTCCTATTTTGCACCCGCGCAAAGCGCGCTTTTCCCTCCACAGAAGCACGTCGCTAAACTAGTGAATGAACTTGCGCTACCTGGGCGGTTCAGCGCAAAAAAGGAGGCGTGTTCCGGCGCAAACAATCCCTGGTGCTATTTTGCTGTTCCATTAAACAATTGCGCCACTGACCAGAAAAAACCTAGTCTAAAGTCAGTGGCGCGTTGCGCGTTGTTCATTATGCTATTTTAAGGGCGCATGCTTGACCATAATGTATAGCGTGCACAACGCGCATACACTTTGCTCATGTAATCTACACAGATGCAACAGTTATTTTTGAAAATCATAAATTGTTACACTAAAAAAATATTAACACATGAGATGACGGAAATCATTGTGGTGTGCCACGAAGATGTGAAAAAATAGGCATAAATCTAGCTTACAAATGATTCAGGCTAATTGTAATAATTAAGGATAAGACCTGTTTGCCCAATAGTGGCAAGACATATATGTATATAAGGACATCTGACAAATTGGTTTGTCCGTCAAGAACCAGGAAAAAAAATCGACTGAAAAACTGAAAAAACTGAAAGACTGAAAAAAAAAAAGACTATGAAATCACCTTTACCATAATGTAAAACATTACAACTTCACTTCTCTGTCTTTCACTGCTCTTACAAGCACATCAGTCTCCTCGGCTGTGAACCGCTCCTGGCGTGCGCCTGGTAAATACGCCATAATAATAGCAATCCATAATGGAACTTGCGCACCTGCTTTTACAGGGAATGTTGGATGACGCTCGGATTGGTTTATTCACGTTACGCCCAAACCACACCTATGAATAATGAAGCTACTTCAGACCAACCCATTTTAGATTTGCGCCGGGCGCAAGAGCCATTTATCCCGCCGGGAAAATAGCAACAGCGCCGAGACCCGCCCACAAAGTTACTTGCGCTTCGCGCTTTGACACTTGCGTTTCAGATCGTTAAAATAGGGCCCTTAATGTGATCTGGTGATTTAAATGATGTTTGCGCTTTCACTTTGAGGAGTGTGAGCGCGTGCACTTCAGATGATCAATGCAATCCGTCACAGTTCTAATCGCAAGAAAACGTGTCAAAATAACTATTCTCAAACTTTAAATGTTGAGCTCATCCAAGAATTTTAATTCTGCATTTACTCACTTTCATGTTGTTTCGCATGTCATGTCACATTTGAACGTCCGTGTTTACTTCAGTATGCGCGTCGTTGTGAATCTGTTCATCATAAATCATCGTCCGTGTCTCTTCAGAAGACTTGGATTTGGATTAGACACTCGATTCGTTCTTTTACGATGCCTTTATGACATTTATTGGATCTTTTAAAGGTCCCGTTTTTCCTGTTTTTTTGAAGCTTTGATTGTATTTACAGTGTGCAATATAACGTGTTCATGTTTCGCGTGTAAAAAAAACAGTATTTTTCACACAATTTACTTATCTGCATACCGTTGTTTTCACGGTCCTAAAAACGCCTCGATGATTTCCTTATTCTATGAAGTCCCTCCTTCAGAAATACGTAACGAGTTCTGATTGTGCCAGCGGTTCCCGTGTTGTGATTCGACAGCAGCTTAGCGCACGTTGCCCGGAAAGGTCACGCCTCTTACCATAACGGGGAAATGCATGTGCTCAAACTACAGCCCCTGAAGGCCAAACAAAGGTGATTTGACTCCGGGATGAAAATAACAGCGTCTGGACGACATGGCGACAACCACACTACAAACGCAACCGAACGCAACACTTCCTCTTCTCCACGTGGGAGAACAACAAGACCACGCCCCCTTTTTCGCGTACTCTTGTGGGCGGAGGTTCGTCAACAAACTGCTCTACTGACGTCATTAAAGCAGGATGTACAGGGATGTAGTCCAAACCGGCCGTTCGCTGTAGGCTTTAAAAGGGAACTTCTGTCAAATAAAATATCTCGCTTGGCATTGAACTTTGAGCTTTATAATTTTACAGGTATTATTTATGCTCTAACAGCAACATTACACACTAACTAAAGTTTGAAAAATGGGATCACGAAGAACAGGACCTTTAAGTTTGAGAGGAATTGACTTTAAATGGAGGGACAGAAATCGTCACATTTTTATATCGCGATATATCGTTACACCTCTATTTTGGAGTATTTACGCAATTCAATGTGTTACTTTTGTAGTTATTTGTGAAAGTAAATCCTATACAAAAACGTTTTTAAGTGTACATGAAACTGCCACCCACCACTGATCATTTACTCAGAAGTATTCCAAACTACACTTTTGAAAAAGTAGTTTCTACATTGAAGCTCTTTATGGGGCACACTATATTAAAAATTCTATAATTATATGTAATTAGATTATATATATATATATATATATATTAGTGCTGGGGAAAAATTATTTGTGATTAATCGCATCCAAAATAAAAGTTTGTGTTTAGATAATATATGTGTGTGTACTGTGTATAATTATTATGTATATATAAAAACACACATGCTATATATTTAAAAATATATATATATTTATATATAAAATCTTTATATATATATATATATATATATATATATATATATATATATATATATATATATATATATATATATATATATATATATATATAAGAAAAAGTATATAAATATATATACAGTATATACATGCAAATATTTCTTAAATATATATATGCATGTGTGTGTTTTTATATATACATAATAATTATACACAGTACACACACATATATTATCTAAACACAAACTTTTATTTTGGATGTGATTAATCACGAATAATCGATTTGACAGCACTATATATATATATATATATATATATATATATATATATATATATATATATATATATATATATATATATATATATATATATATATATGATTTTTTACACTAAACCATTATAATAATAAAACAATATAATAAATATAATATAAAATAAATAAATGTAATATAAAATAAATATAAAATTTTATATAAAATATAAATAATATATATAAATCATACACATATTTTAATTAAATTTTATTATAAATAAATTGTTTATTTATACTATTATAATATATATAATTGCATTGAAAACGTCTCGGTTACGTATGTAACCCTCGTTCCCTGAAGGAGGGAACGGAGACGTACGTCGGAACTGACCGACGAATTGGGATCTGATCTCAGAGACCAATCTACTTCGAGTGTATTAAAAACGAGCCAATGGAGATTGGCATGCGATCCACGCATTCCACGCACCGCCCCGCAGCGCGGGTATAAATAAGGAAGTGGAATGCTTGATCATTGCTTTTTTCTGCTGAGGAGCCGAACTAGTGACTCGGCCCCCTAGCGGAAGCACAGCACCTGGCGACGGGACGTACGTCTCCGTTCCCTCCTTCAGGGAACGAGGGTTACATACGTAACCGAGACGTTCCCTTTCAGTCGGTCACGTTCGACGTACGTCGGAACTGACCGACGAATTGGGATCCCTACCAAAACGCCAGGGCGCTGGCCCTTCCAGCGTCCTGCTTGAGCGCACTGGACCGTCTTAGATGGTACGGAAGTCAGGGCTCCAAGCAGGGAGGTCAGTCACTGCTGTTTCTGCAAGACCCACTCAGTGTGACTATTGGATAACGCTGGGAAAGCGTGCCCGTCTCGGGAGATGGTACGCTGCGGAGCCACGTCCTTCAGTAGAAGGCTAGGTGGCAGAATACACATAAGGACTAACCTGGCAGGGTAGTGCAACATATGGCAGTCTCTGGGGTGGTTCCAGCCTGGTCCCAGGGGGGGAAGAACACGCCCAGAGACGACAGAGCGGGCTCTGTCAAGGGAAAGACACGGGGCTAGCCGAGTAGGGTAGCTGGTACCGTGGAAGAATACACATATGGGGTAGCCGTGAGGGGACCGCTACATATGGAACCCAGCCTACACACACGTTTCACAAGCATACGGGTGCAGGCCTGGCGTCAGACGGCCGCAACGTCTGGCACCGCAGGGGTGACGGAGGAGCTCGACAGGGTTAGCCGTTTCCGGGGAACACAACTGGAGAAAATAGACGCACGTATCCGGCCCAAAGGGCGGGAGTGGCGTTGCAAGCCGACACTTAGAACGGGCACTTAGCGCTACTGGCCACTGGGGGCGAGGATGCGGGAAGATACCGGCTCTACACGGAGGCTATAGAATCTAGCGAACGTGTTAGGTGTCGCCCAGCCCGCAGCTCTACATATATCTGTCAGCGAGGCGCCTTGAGCCAGCGCCCAGGAAGAAGCAACACTCCTTGTTGAGTGAGCTCGCAACCCGAACGGGCAAGGCACGTCTTGGGACTGGTAAGCCAAGACGATAGCATCCACTATCCAGTGGGCCAACCTCTGCTTGGAGACAGCCTTTCCCTTCTGCTGGCCTCCGTAACAGACGAAGAGTTGCTCTGAGGTCCGAAAGCTTTGAGTCCGGTCGACGTAAGCGCGGAGAGCGCGGACGGGACATAACAAAGCCTGGGCTGGGTCTGCCTCCTCCGAAGGCAGCGCTTGCAGGTTCACTACCTGGTCCCGGAAGGGAGTGGTAGGAACCTTGGGCACGTATCCAGGCCGGGGTCTCAGGACAACGTGAGAGTTGGCCGGCCCGAATTCTAGGCACGATTCGTTGACCGAAAGTGCATGCAGGTCCCCTACCCTCTTGATGGAGGCCAATGCCGTCAGAAGCACTGTCTTCATTGACAGGATTTTAAGCTCCACAGACTGCAAAGGCTCAAAGGGAGGGCTCTGAAGTGCTCTGAGCACTAGAGCTAAGTCCCAAGAGGGTAACGAGTTTGGACGAGGAGGATTTAGCCTCCTCGCACCTCTGAGGAACCTGACGATTAAGTCGTGCTTTCCTACGGACTTACCTTCGACTGCGTCGTGATACGCCGCTATTGCTGCGACGTACACTTTGAGGGTGGAGGGAGACAGCCTTCGCTCCAGCCCATCTTGCAGGAAAGAAAGCACGACACTAATCGAACACCTTCGGGGGTCTTCCCGGTGGGAAGAGCACCATTCAACGAACAGGTTCCACTTCAAAGCGTAGAGGCGCCTCGTAGAGGGGGCTCTAGCAGAAGAGATGGTGTCTACCACTGCCTGTGGTAGACCACCTAGAACCTCCGCGTCCCGTCCAGGGACCAGACATGGAGTTTCCAGAGGTCTGGACGCGGGTGCCATAGAGTGCCCCGTCCCTGAGAAAGAAGGTCCCTCCTCAGGGGGATCGGCCAAGGAGGGGCTGTCGCGAGGAGAGTTAGTTCTGGGAACCAGGTCCGGTTGGGCCAGTAGGGCGCAACTAACAAGACCTGCTCCTCGTCCTCCCTGACCTTGCACAGGGTCTGTGCAAGAAGGCTCACTGGGGGAAACGCATATTTGCGCAGGTCCCGGGGCCAGCTGTGCGCCAGTGCATCCGTGCCGAGGGTGCCCCCGGACAGGGAATAGTACCACTGGCAATGGGTCGAGTCCGGAGAGGCAAACAGGTCTACCTGTGCGGCTCCGAAGAGGTCCCATATCAGCTGGACCGCCTGGGGATGGAGTCGCCACTCCCCCGGAGGTGTCGACTGGCGAGAGAGCTCGTCGGCTGTCTGGTTCAGCGCACCTGGGATGTGAATGGCACGAAGCGACCTCAGATGCTTCTGACTCCAAAGGAGGAGGTGGCGGGCGAGTTGGAACATGCAACGGGAGCGTAGACCACCCTGACGGTTGATGTACGCAACGGCCGCAATGTTGTCCGTACGGACCAGTACATGCTTGCCACGTAGCGGCCCCTTGAGGCGGCGCAGTGCCAAGTGTACCGCTAACAACTCGAGGCAATTGATATGCCAATGCAATTGAGGTCCCGTCCACAGACCTGAAACTGCATGCCCGTTGTACGTGGCCCCCCAGCCCGTGGAGGAGGCATCCGTGAAGAGCACAGCATGCCTGGACACTTGTTCTAAGGGCACCCCGGCCCGGAGAAACGAAGCGTCGGACCATGGGCTGAAAGTTTGGCGGCAGTAAGGAGTCACTGGGACCCGGTACTGGCCGCTCTGCCACGCCCACCTCGGGACTCGGCCATGGAGCCAGTGTTGAAGCGGTCTCATATGAAGCAATCCGAGCGGCGTTACCGCGGCTGCAGATGCCATATGCCCCAGGAGCCTCTGAAAAAATTTCAGTGGGACCGCCGTCCTGTTCTTGAACGAATTCAAGCAGTTCAACACTGACCGGACCCGCTCTTCCGTGAGGCGCGCAGTCTGGCTGACCGAATCCAGCTCCATACCGAGATAAGAGATCCTCTGTGCGGGACAGAGTTTGCTCTTCTCTCGGTTGACCCGAAGGCCCAACAGGCTGAGGTGACTGAGCACCATGTCCCTGTGTTCGCACAACTGCTCCCGAGACTGGGCGAGTATAAGCCAGTCGTCGAGATAGTTGAGGACGCGAACGCCGCGTTCTCTGAGCGGAACAATGGCTGCCTCTGCGACTTTCGTGAAGACGCGAGGCGACAGGGACAGCCCGAAGGGCAAGACTTTGTACTGATATGCCTTCCCCTCGAACGCAAAACGTAGGAACGGTCTGTGTCGAGGAAGGATAGAGACATGAAAGTACGCGTCCTTCAGGTCGATCGCTGCAAACCAATCTTGGGGACGGATGCATTCGAAAATGCGTTTCTGCGTTAGCATCCGGAACGGGAGCTTGTGCAGGGCCCGATTCAGGATACGCAGGTCCAAGATTGGCCGTAACCCACCCCCTTTCTTGGGTACAATGAAGTAGGGGCTGTAGAACCCCGCCTTCATATCGGCTGGAGGAACCGGCTCGATCGCGTCCTTCGCCAGCAGGACATCGATCTCTGACCGCAAGACCTGGGCATCGCTGCTCCGCACTGAGGTGAAGAGGATGCCCTTGTACTTGGGAGGCCGGCGAGCGAACTGAATCGCGTAGCCGAGTCTGATGGTACGGATGAGCCAGCGAGACGGCCTGGGGAGCTGAAGCCAAGCCCCCAGAGACCGTACAAGCGGGACCAACGGCACCACAGACGTACCCGGGGTGGGGCAGCGAAGTGGAATGGACGGACCCGACTCGGGAGGCCCGGAGGCGGCCCGGAGTGTTGTCCGAATATTCCAGGGCGGGGCAGAGTGTGGGTGAGAAGGCCCGGGGGCGTTCTCGGTGCCCACACTGCTGCCCCCTGGCGAGGGGGAGAGGGGAGGAAAGGAGTGGCAAGGCCCGGGGGCGTCGCGCACTGCCAACCTGGCCCTCTTGGGGCCCAGGGAAAATAGAAACTGCTCTTTTATTGAGAATGTGGGTGCCGCTGGACTCCGGAGAGCCAGCGGCAGAGATGTAACACCAGTCGGGGCCCCCCGGTCCTCCTCCGGGGGGTGGGAGAAAGATGCGGACATCATCTCCCTCAGAGCAGCTCCCGTCTTCCCTGGGCTGCCCGTCTCAGGGCCGCTTCCCCTTGCGCTTGCCGGCTGGTTTAGCGGAGCCCTGAGCGGGTTGGGCGCCTCCCTTACGTCCGGCACCCTGCTTTCCCGGTGGAGGCTGCTGCTTGGGTTTCGCAGGGGCGGAGGCGGACGCAGGGGGACGCCCTCGGCGACGAGCAGGCGGAGGTGCTGCCGACGACGACTGGGTGGAGGCAGCAGCGGGTCGTCGGGGCAGGATGTTTTTGATGGCCTCCGTCTGCTTCTGGGCCACCGAGAACTGCTGGGCGAAGCTCTCGATGGCGTCGCCGAAGAGGCCGGCCTGACAGACAGGGGCGTTGAGAAACCGGACCTTGTCGGAATCACGCATGTCTGCCAGGTTCAGCCACAGGTGGCGTTCCTGGACCACTAGTGTGGACATCGCCCGACCCAGGGAGCGTGCAGTGACTTTCGTCGCCCGGAGAGCGAGGTCAGTCGCCGCACGCAGTTCCTGCATAACACCCTGGTCGGAACTACCCTCGTGCAATTGCTTTAGCGCCTTGGCCTGGTGGACCTGCAGGAGCGCCATAGCATGCAGAGATGATGCGGCTTCCCCGCAGGCGGTGTAAGCCCTGCCCGTGAGACCGGACGAGAACTTACACGCCCGGGAGGGGAGACGCGGGGCACCCCGCCAGTCCGCAGCGGTCTTGGGACACAGTTGCATCGCCACAGACCGCTCGACTGAGGGGATTCCCACGTAGCCCTTAGCCGCACCA
>NC_137107.1:45834439-45879439 GCF_949357685.1 Gobio gobio
GTGAAGTGGTCTCTTCATGTTCTCCAGAGCTGTATATACTGTATATTTCAGATGAACATTAACAGCAAAACATCTGTTTGACATCTGACTGATGTCAGCGCTCTGGTACCTGTGTTATAGAAGAACGCATCTATGATGGTGCAGTTTCTGAAGAAGGAACCAACGGAGCTGACGTCCTCAAAGTAACAGCTCTGGAAGGTGGAGTCGATGAACGTCACCGCCTTAAACTTCATGCCAATAAACCTGGAATAAAAGACACACTTACTCACACACACACCAAACCTTAACACAGAGGAAGTCTCCTGCTTCTCAGATGGTTCTCCATCCAGTTGTTTCTATAATCTATTGAGTTCTGTCTTCATGATTCATATGCCTGTGTGTGTGTGTGTGTGTGCAGGACACAAAAGATCCTGCCGTCTGATCTCATCACAGGAGCTGGACGCTACAACAACACGATAAAAGCTTCCTCTGCTCCAGGAGAGAAGGATGGAGGGAACGAGGAGGAGTGGACGGCCATAATAAACACAGAGAAAGACAAAGAGCAAAGCAGACAGAACGCAGAGGAAAGGAGGAGAGGAGAGATAAGGGCGTTTTAATTTCCTGGCCCTGTGTCTGGATGAGACATTACCTCAACACTGGGACATTATTTATGAGGGAGCGACCAGATCGCAGAGAACAATACACACACACACACACACACACACACACACACACACACACACACACACACACACACACACACACACACACACACACACACACACACACACACACACACACACACACACACACACACACACACACACACACACACACACACACACACACACACACACACACACACACACACACACACACACACACACACACACACACACACACACACACACACACACACACACACACACACACTCACAATCTGCTGTATTTCTGCAAGCACACGTTTAGTTGGAAGATTTCATTCCACAGAGGAGCTGAAGTATAAGATGACTGCTCTCCAGATGTCTTTTGTGCAGGGACACGATTCTTCCTGCCCTTTTGAAATAGTTTGAGTTCTAACATTCACAACACAAGACTTCCCACTACCAGCTTCATTTACTAAAACTGCAAAAACTTCAGGTTTTTGACATCATGAGCTCATTAACATATGACCGCCCACAATCACATATCAACACCTGCAACCAATCCCATTCCAGCACAATCCTGGGCTGCGTCCGAAACCATCAGAGGACACATTTCAAGGCAGGAAGGCATCAAGCCACGTCTGAATCTAATGTTAGCTTCACTTCCTGTCTCCTGAGAGAAGGCAGCTTATTTGTATCCTTCGCTGCCTTTGATATCCCACAGGATATCCCATCCTGTGCGTTCCATTCCAGTTGAGCTGGAGAAAAAAGATGGCGTCCGAAAGTTGCGTTTGCTGGTCAGTTTGTGTGTAAATGCAACATTTTCCACTTCTGATGTCATTTCTAGCGAGAAATTACTAATGCAGTAATGAAATATGTGTTTAGTTCTCACCAAAGCTCTCTCTATTTTACTGTAGATCATTAAACGGTTACCCTGCCTAAGAAGTCCGTCCGAAATCAGGTTTGTGAGGTGCCTTCATGCACAAACGCTGCCTTACAAGACATCGTCTGGTAAGGCCTAGGTTTTTGGACGCAGCCCTGATGAAAAGTGCACAATCCGATGGAAAACCACTGGCAAACAATGCCAAATAACGGTCCTACAATTCCCACAATTCCTTGCAGCCAGAGCATTTGCATCTCCTCTCTTGGATTTTCTGAATAAGGCAGTCCCTCCAGAAAAACGTGATTATGCGATCGCATGATTTAATGCATAAACAGCCAAAGTCTGCATATTTACGCGGGGGCCGCATTTTTTCAAATACGCCGCACTTTCGCCGCGCGTGCAAAATATGCGGGGCTAGCATGATTTCATAATCCCCGCATTGTCGTTGCAGAAAAGTAATATATATTAGCAGAAAGTTGAAAAATGTTCATTTACTTCACACAAGAGCCGCCATTTCCCCCTGTTGCCATGGGAACGTTTTGAAGTGACATAATTACCCGATGCGAACGTCATCGGAAAGCTGCAAACCCCGTGGTGAAACCATAGATATCGGTGAAATCATGATGAAGCACGCAAATTCCCATTTGCCAACAAAAATAATAGCAAAAGACAGCGCAAAGCAGTTTCCCGGTGTGTTGACCGATTTCAAAACACAGCATCAAGAAGCTTCAAAGAGTTATGAATCAGTGAGTCGATTCAGCGGTTTGGATCACCAAAGTCACGTATTTCAGCAGTTTGACACGCGATCCGAATCATGAATCGACTCACTGATTCATAACTCTTCGAAGCTTCATGATGGCGTGTTTTGAAATCGATCATCATTATATAAGTCGTTATTTAGGGTTTTTTTGCGCACAAAAACTATTCTCGTCGCTTCATAAAGTTATTGTAGACCCACTGTAGTGAGATGGACTTTGTAATGACGTCTTTAGCGCCTTTTATGGGTCTTGAGAGTGTAAAGTGCATTGTGCCAATGGAGGCCTTTCAGAGCCATCAGATTTACACTAAAATATCTTAATTTCTGTTCCGAAGATGAACGGAGGTCTTACAAGTGTGCAACGACATGAGGGTGAGGAATTAATGACAGAATTTTCATTTTTGGGTGAACTAACCCTTTAAGAGATTGCACTTTGTGCATTGGAAGCACTCAATTGTCTGTTTTGTATAGCTACCTCTGTAAAACAGGAAGTTATTGATTCATTTTTTCAGAAGTTTTAGCATATTCCTTTTGTAAAGCTACAGAACTTGTTTGACTCAATGTTTTGTAAATTTGAGCCATGTGTTTATTAAGGTCTTCAATAGAACAAGATGAGAACTTAAATATTCCAGCACTTTCTGTGATGTAGTGCTTTTTTTATCTTTTTCATCAAACCGCAGTTTTTGCAAATTCCCGCAATCGCATTAAATTGCAAAAATATCCCGCATTTTCCATCGCATTTTTTAAGAAAACGTGCCGCATAATCAAGGATTTTTGCCCGCAACAATCACAAAAAAAGCCGCATTTTTCTAGAAGGACTGATAAGGTGTTTACATGCTACTAATTTTCCCATTAAAACAGGCATATCCCAGTGGTGGGAATCAGAATTTTGTCTGGATTGCAGCGTTTCATGACTCAATACTGCCAAAAATGGGCAGAAAATTGACAAATTCTGATTAATATTGGAACATTGATGTGCATGTAATATGTATCTAAAACTAAAACCATAAAAATATATTTGTTACATGGAACAAAAATAAAAATGAACTGAAATAAAAAAAATATATATTTTTTTTTATTTGAGGTAATTGCCAAAGGTCACATTTCTCACTTCCATTTAATAATTTAAATTACATTCATAATCAATTATATTAAATTAAATTATATTGAATTACATCACATTAAAATACATTTAATAATTAAATTTAATTAAATAGACATACTTGTATAAAATGTATAAAAATGATAAAAACAAATTTCAATATAAAACTATAGCTTTTAACATTGTTAGAGTTTGGCATTAAACAAATTTTTTTTCCAACTTTCACTGTAATGTTTTAATTCACACATTTATTATTATTATTATTAAAAAAGGCTCATATTATCAAAAACAGCTGAATTACTTCCACAAGGAAGCTGAAAAATGGTCATAAAAACACTAAATTATGGCAAATTTTTGTGCAAAAAAAACCTTGATGGAGATTAAATGCAATACATTATGGCCTGGTTTAGATTAAGTCAGGATTAGGCCTTGGTTCAATTAGGACATTTCAGTAGCTTTTATAAATGTGCCTTAAAAAAAACATTACTGGTGTGCATCTTGAGACAAAACAACAGCACTGGCATATTTGAATATATTTCAGTTAAAACAGCTCAAACATGCATTTTAGTCTGGGACTAGCCTTGTTTGTGAAACTGGGCCTGAATGCAACACAAGTGCATCATATGTGCCTTTGAATGAGAGCGCAGACGCACCGTCACACACACACACACACACACACACACACACACACACACACACACACTCACCTGTCGTTGATAAACACTCCGTTTTTATGGATCTGGTTCTCCAGGGTGAAATTAAAGGTGAAGTCTTCGGTCCTCTCGTTGTTGTGGATCTTCACGCGGGACGCGTACTCAGCCGCCTGCAGGTGCTTTATGACGTCAGGGAACCAGACAGACAGGCCGTAGTACCTGTGCACAGGAAGTGATGTCATCAGCGGCGCATGAGATCAGAGCCGTGCCGTTTGAGGGACTAACAGGGACTGAAGCTCAGTGATGTGTTGTCTACTGTGTGTGTGTGTGTGTGTGTGTGTGTGTGTGTGTGTGTGTGTGTGTGTGACACAGGTGGTGACACCGGCGCTTAGTTAATTAATTTCTGCTCCTCAGCGGTGGGCTTCAGTCTGACAGCGAGCAGCGATAGAGGCATCTGTTCACTCTTTAATTAGTGTGTGTGTGCGTGTGTGTGTGTGTGTGAATCCTCCTTTATTTTGGACTGAAGTCTGTGAGCTTGAGTTTGTCTGTGACATGACATGACTTTATTATAGATGAGAAGAGGGTGAAAATCACACAAGAAAAGAGTGACAGAATTAAACAGAATAGAAATAAAGCAATAAGTCAAAGTTGTGTTATCGTTAACTAAAATTATTAAAAATTGTTTTCATGAATTGATATAAAACCTGGAATAAAATAAAATATAACATGTTACACATTTTTTAAGTTGCCTTTGCATCTTTTGATCTGAAATAATTGAGAAGTCCTAAAATTACTAAAACTAAAATAAATATATATTAAAGCTGAAAAATTAAATGATAAAATGACAAAACCACATAACAAAAATGGCTAAAAATGTAATTCAAATTAAAAATATCAAAATAAAAGCTAATTTAAAATATTAATACATACTAATAATAATTATTAGCATAATAAATACTACTACTAACTAGAATTACTAAGAATTATTATTATTATTAATTAGTACTAATACTACTGAATGAAACTATATTGTCATGATTCCAGCCTGTGTTTCCCTGTCTTGTGAGGACTCTTTTGTTATTTCCTGTCTTGTCATTGGTTGTAGTTCTTTGTAGTTTTTCATGTTGATTAGTTCTCCCAGGTGTTTCCCATTTAGCCCCTCCCTCTTGTTATCTTGTTAACCTTGTTTCCCTGTGTGTATTTATCCCCTGTTCAGCGTCCGTCGATGTTTCACTGTAGATGCTCTTGTTCCTGGTTTCCTGGTGTGCTTTACCCACGTTTTTTAATAAACCAAATCGGCATGCGGATCCGCCTCATCCTGCTTTTGTTCTACCCGGCATTACATATATAAATTTACAAATAATACTAAAAATCATTGGCTAGGGCATTTGTTATAAATCAGTATGAGCACACTAAATATACTTAGTATACACTAACAGTTATATGTGTATATGAAATATATATCATTAATCTAACTTTGCATTATTTTACAACTTGGACTATTAATATAGATTTACATACTAGAAGATGACTCATCCAATCAGTTTTTAGAGCTGGGACTACATTATAGAATAGATTAGTATATAATGTCCAAGACTAGCCAGGCCAGAGGAGTTTATAGTGCGAGTAAATTGGATTGTCACATACATAAGTGTGTGGATATAAGCCCTCCTACGGAGCTCTGTCTCTGAGCCCATCCACCCAGGCTTAAGCTTCAATAAACACAGTAATTAAACTGTGACTAGTCCCCCTCATGCAGCTCCACCCCTGGGCCTAGTCAGTGCAAGCCAGCTACTTAACACATGGTGATTATAGGGACTACACTTCATTACAGTGCCAGAGAGGAGCCTGAGACACAGAAAGAGAATAGAGTAGAGTAGAATAGAATAGAATCGGATGATATTGTACTCTAAAAGCCATGCAAACACTGTGTGATCACTATAATCACGGCTCCGCTGGGTGATAATGTGTGTAAGTATAGGGGTCGTGAATCAGGGGCCAATCAAACAGTGGACATTAGAGCCAAACTCTCTCACCCAAACGACAGCGAGAACCAAACCACGGCCAACTTCACAGTGTTGTCCTTGACGGGGTAATCCCAGCACTTCATGAACGTCAGCCAGATCTGCACACACACACACACACACAGTCAAGTAATGCATAAAGTGCGAATAAAACACCTGTGATTTAATATGATTTTGTTTCATCACACCGTTGAGAAATGCAAAGGCAAAGATGAATCAGCAGAACATTTGGTGCGTCTCAGTCCCAGCTGGACTTTAGCATGACTTAATCTTTTTAAATACAAGGTGTTTATGCAAATGGGTTCATGTTTCACAGAGTGTTTTCTGCGCTTGTCTGCTCTCAATGTCACTGTTATTTTTCTGTGGTATATATATATATATATATATATATATATATATATATATATATATATATATATATATATATATATATATATATATATATATATATATATATATATATATATATATATATATATATATATATATATTAGTGTTGTAGTACTCAAGACCATCTGATCAGTTTTTTACCATAAATGTAAAGATTTTTTTACAGTGATGAACTATATATCGAAATTGTAATGTAATATAGTTCACATTTTACGATGATATAACCAATTTTTTTTAATGCTTACATGTGACACTGAAGACTGGAGTAATGATCACAGGAATAAATTACATTTTATAATATATGTCACAGTAAACGGACAGATAATTCAGCATACAAGAGATTGGAAGCTTGCCTGCATGATCTCAAATTGTGGCTTACAAATAATTTCATGCTACTTAATGACGATAAAACCCAAATCATTCAATTTGGGCCAAAAGAGCACCCAGACGAAGACTCAATTGACTTCGGCACTCTAACTCCTTCTATTACTTCTAATGTTAAAGATGTAGGATTTCACCTAGATAATGGTCTTAAACTAGACAAACAAATTAACACCATAGTTTAGGGTGACCATATTTTGATTACCGAAAACCGGGACACTCGGCCCGGCAATGAGATACTCAAATGATACTCGAAGTTTACTCAAAGATTCCTTATTAATTTCAATCAATTTAAAGTATGCCCCCTCTGTATGGATAGAAAATTGTTATATTAAGGCCAGGACAGGACTTGAAAACAGGACGTTTGGTCACCCTACCATAGTTAGTACCAGTTTTTATCATATTCGTCGATTAGCCAAAGTCAAACCTTTCTTACAGGAACACTCCACTTTTTTTTGAAAATAGGCTCATTTTCCAACTCCCCTAGAGTTACACAGTTGAGTTTTACCATTTTCGAATCCATTCAGCCGATCTCCGGGTCTGGTGGTAGCAATTTTAGCATAGCTTAGCATAGACCATTGAATCTGATTAGACCGTTAGCATCTCGCTCAAAAATGACCCAAGAGTTTTGATCAGGCAGTTTCAGCGGCGCAATGATATTACGCAGCGCCTGAAAATAGTCCCCAGCGCTCCCTGTGCAAGCAGGTTGTCACGTTGTTTATGTTTACGGAATCTAGCCTATTTTCAGGCGCTGCGTAATATTATTGCGCCGCTGCACTTATGGTATGGCAGCAAAGTTCCTTGATTATTATCATAGGCTGTAAAAAAATATGGACGTAGTGTCTGTGACGTCACCCATAGGATTCTCAGTTTCGCAGTTTTGAAGCATAAAATAGGGTCGAGCTGGCCGTTGCCATCTTGGCAGCGCGTCATCGCGCTTCACACCCGGATAACAGAAAATGGGCAAAGAGGCGGGACGTGGGCGGAGCTGAGGTGACGCGATGACTAACAGACAGCAGACAAACGGCAGTCCACCTGTCACTCAAAGTGGCCACTTTAAGGCTTTATATAATGTAAACGAATGAGTTATAAAAATTCACCCCCCTCACAGTCGTCATGAAGGGCAAAATTAGCCGTAGAGAACCGTAGAGTGTTCTTCTGCTGTAAAGTTGGGCATTTTAACATGGGGCTCAATGAGATTCTGCTCCTTCTGGAGCCTGTCTTTTTAAGTTTAAGTTTAAGTCACTTCCGTATTGGCTTCAAGAGAAACTGCGGGAAGTTGCCGCTTGATCATTACGCAGGAATGAGAGTATAGTTCCTAGCCATATCGTTCTAGAAAATCACAACTTTTCATTTCCCTTCGGTCTTAGTACACAATGTAACTACAGAAGAGTCAAGTTTTAAATAGGAAAAATATCGAAACTCTAGATGCTAACGGTCTAATCAGATTCAATGATCTATGCTAAGCTATGCTAAAAGTGCTACCACCAGACCCGGAGATCGGCTGAATGGATTCGAAAACGGTAAAACTCTACTGTTTAACTCTAGGGGAGTTGGAAAATTAGCCTATTTTCAAAAAAAGTGCCTTTAAGCAGGAAAAGTTTTGAAACAGTAATTCATGCTTTCATATCAACCTGGCTTGATTACTGTAATTCTTTGTACTCTGGGTTACCTCTGTCTTCCATCTCTCGCCTTCAAATGGTCCAAAATGAGAAACAAGACCATATCACACCAATTTTACGTTCTTTGCACTGGCTGCCAGATTTTGTCATTCGTCTATAAAGCTCTCAATATTTTATCTCCCAAATATCTCTCCGACCTGATTATCACGGACAATCCTTCACGATCACTTATATCCCAAAATGGTCGTCTCTTGGTGGTACCACGATCTCGCCTGCACCCTTCGCAGTAGCGGCCCTAAGCTGTGGAACAACCTGCCACTACCCGTCAGAACTGCTTCTACATTGGCCCAATTTAAATCCATGTTAAAAACATATTTTTTCTCGTGCTTTTAATTGTTTGTAATCTTTATGTGTTCTTAGGCATGTATCTCCTCTATGTACAGCACTTTAGCTAACTCAGGTTGATTTTAAATGTGCTTTATAAATAAAATTTGAATTGAATATTTCTATTTTACTGCAGCCTCGGTGAGCAGAAGAGACTTCTTTCAAAAGCATTTAAAAACCTTCTCGACCCCAAACATTTGAACGCTAGTGTAAATTTCCTGAGAAACACAGTCGGCATTAGTCATTCTCAGTGAATCCTCTCACACATGGTGTGTGTGTGTGTGTGTTTATCTACAGGAGATTCGAGGGTTTGTTCACTCACTCCGTGCAGTTCGTTCTTGATCCGGAATAAGACTTTGGCTACAGGGTTTGCCGACTCCGACTGCATCTCCACCAGCTCATCCAGATGCTTGGGGATCTTTATACGGTTGACCTGCAGGTGGAGACAGAGAGACGGGACATTCCCGGTCAGGAGCGATTTGAGTGAGTGGGGTCAAGGGGTCAAGCTGGTTAGCGTTGGCCGGTCTCGTTAACCACTGCTGGTTGAGTGTGTGTGTGAGAGTGTGTGTGACTCACAGTGAAGACTTTCTCCGGCTCTCCGCGCGCACGCATGTTGGTGTCATGAATCTGCTTGAGAACCATCCACGCCTCGTCATGTTTTCCCATCTGTAGATGAGAGTACACAAATAAAAAACATCAAAGTCAAGCCACATTTATTTCTGTACTGCTTTTCACAGCACACACACTGTTTACAGAAAATCATGATGTTAATATTTATAATATCTTCATGCCTTATAGTTGCATTTAGCAGATTAGAGCTGGGTGATAATATAGTTACATTTTGCGGCAATATAAACAATCAAACAGTTGAGATATCTGCTATATCTCTTCACGTGAGTATACTGTGTGTATGAGGATAAAGTCAGACATACTTTATGTATAGAGCTGAGCGATACACCGTTTACATTTTGTAGGCAAGCATTAGTTTGCTATACTAGCAGGCAACATTTTGTACATCTTGTTTTTTATTCTTGGTCATATTTGAATAATAGTTCAGTGATGAAAACTATGAAATAACACAAATGTACGTCAGGGAATGATCAAAACATGACACAAATGAAAACTCTTATAATTGAGCTTCTTTTAACCCTCTGGTGCTCTTCGGTCATTTCTGACCAGAACATTTTCTGTTTTGAATTTTTAAAAATCACAGCTTCATCGGAATGATATGAAACTTGGTGACTTTTCTAGCATTAGTGTAAACACACACAAAAATTGGGGTCATGATTTGAACCTGTTAATTGGTTGTAAACAAAAAATTAACGACCGTAGGAAATTACTGGGAAATCGGCAAACACACAAAAATTCTCTGAATATTTGTGTGTACAATCTACAAATCGGCCACAATGCTGAAACAAAGTACACAGCAGTAAAGGGGTGACACTCTAAAACATCAAGAGTGTGATATTGACACATCCACTCACACACACACACACACACACACACACACACACACACACACACACACACACACACACACACACACACGAAAAACTGAACCTATTAATCACATTTGGAATTTTTTTAAATCACAGTTTCATCAGAATGATATGAAACTTGGTGACTTTTCTAGCATTAGGTATGTAAACACACAAAAAAATTGAGGGCATGATTCGAGCATGCTAAGTGGTCGTAAAAAAAAATACTCCCACCTGTGCTCCCAGCGTGACCTTTTCAACATAATTGCGTTTTACGTGACGTCACGAGTGCGCAACACAGAACAGGGCAAGGCGAGCATTTGTGCTTATAAAACTTAAACTTTATTTATTTTTTAAAAAAAATGACCGATCGTTTCGCTAGATAAGACCCTTATTGATCGCCTGGTACCGTTTGATGTGGTTTAAAGCCCTTTGGAAGCTGTACTGAACCTCTCATTTGGACCTTGAACCGTTTGGGGTCTATTGACTTCCATTATATGGAGAAATATCCTGAAATCTTTTCATCAAAAATCTTCATTTCTTTTCGACTGAAGACAGAAAGACATGGATATCTTGGATGACAAGGGGGTGAGTAAATTATAAGCAAAAGTTTATTTGAAAGTGAACTAATCCTTTAAATGTGATCTAACAAAGGTAAAGAGAAAATATTAACCATATGCTGTTTATATTGCTTGTAATTGGGATGAAGTAAACATCTGTTGAGTATTTTAACATAAAATATTTGATTGTGTTGAATTAAAAACCCAAAAATGCAGCGGGTCCACCAGACCCACGAACACTGGCTGAATAACAAAAATATGAACACCACACAAGGGTTAAAAAAACTATAATTGTTATATCTTGTTTGGACTTTTATGTTTAGTTTGTATTTAGTTTCCTGTTTCCTTTGTAGTCCGTTTGTAGTTCTTTTGGTTTGTCTGATTGTTTGCACCTGTGTCTTGTTAAATGTGGCGTTCACACCGGACGCGATTCGCGCGAATAATTCGCGCTAATCGCGCGAAGGTGGACGCGTGTACATTTTGAGTTTACTCGCGCGAATCGCGCGTGAAATTCGCGCGAATCGCGTGTGACATTCACTGCACAACAGATGCGAATTCGCGTCATGGGCGGGGCTTCCGCCAGCAGCTCGTCTCGTTGAGAAATGGCTGACATGGGCTGTGTTTACATGTCTTTTTTTTTGTTCATATCTACTGTTAATGTGTGACAAAACGTAGTTTTAAGACTTTTTCAGTCGATAATGTAGTTGTTTAAAGCTCAAATCTGTGGTTTATTTACATAAACAGTGCCTATTTGAACATTTTATCTGCCGTTGTCGGAGCTGTGAGCTCCAGTGGACAGCGCGCTCAGCGCACGTGAAAGCCGGCGAGGGCAACCTTTCCTCGGCCAGTTCTTCTGCCGTCTCCCGCTGGCTCTGATGTCTCTGTGGTGTGTCTCGAGCTATAATTCGTCTTGTAACGGCCGATCTTTGGTCTCATGGATCTATAATTTGTTCCCTGGCAAATCGTTTAGGCTGAGGGCAAAGATAAGTTTCATTACTTTATATTTTTAGGCTATAACTGTACGTTGCAGTTGTAACGTTAGCCTACTAGCACTGACTTTGAATGTTTGACTGCATTGTTGCTTTGTTTCATGTATAGCTTGTTATACATTACTGATACTTTTGTATTATTGATCATACATAAACTTGCATTTAACAAAAAGAGACTGGGTTGTGTTTCATGTAATTTAATGTTATCACAGTGATAATCATATTGTCTGAACCAGATATCAATATACAGATTTTCTCTTCATTGTTGTCACTACTAGAGCAAGCTCCTGATTGGTTAACGCGGCGCGAAATATCCGCCAAAGTTCAGATTTTTCAACTTGAGCGTTTCGCGCGATTCACGCGATTCGCGCGAATCGCGCGTTCAAAACGCTCAAGTCGCGTCCTTCTCGCCGCCTCAATCGCGCGAATCGCGCGAATCTCGCCGCCTCATTCGCGCGAATCGCGCCGCAGAATGCCATTTCGCGTCTCTGCATTGACTTAACATGTAAATCACTCGCGCGAATCGCGCGAATCGCGTCCGGTGTGAACGAGCACGTGCACGGGTTGAAGCGCTATTTTTAGCACGAGTGTAATGTTTGTTAATAGATTTAACGTAAAAAAACATCATTAATCTTGACAAACTATATATCATTCTAAAGGTCTAAACCTCAAGCATCGAGGACAGACCACTGTTTTTCAATGAAAAGCTTATAACGGCTGTATTTTTGCATGAATGTAAGCAATACACATCAAAACAATTGATAAGAAAAAAAGAGCACATACCGTAGTTTCCTAATTACGAGCCACACACGCATCCAGTGCTAAAAGTTTCCAGAATGAATGGAAAGGTGAGGGTCCACTGAATAACATCCCATAGAGCATTTTAATCCAACGAAACAATAACGGTGTAATATTGATGGTTAATCCTTTGTTTACATCGCATTTCCGCGGAGCGGAGTATCATACTAGACTGTTATGCAATAAAATAATGCACCAAAAACCGTCTCCCGGTAGCATAAAGTGGCATGGGTTTAAAGCTTAGAATGTTACGAACATATTACAACTAACCCCACTCAAAAACATGCAAAGATAGCGCGATATAGTCAAAAATATCCAACTATTGCACTCGTTTTATCTGATGTCATGACGTGCTCATCCAATGATAATGTCTGTTTATCTGGAGCCAATAAAAGCATTGAATCGTCATGACTGACAGAAAATGTAGCCAATGAACACACGATTCCAACGAGACCTCTCATGTGTGTATTTGTCACATGGGCGTGAATATTTATTCATTTGAATGTGGCGCGCTCTCCCACGAGAGGCTGAGACAAGTCTGTGTGACTGTGACACACACACACACACACACACACCCCTCCCCGTCAACTGACAGCTAAAGCTAACGGGCTAGTACACACGGTCTCTTTGTAGTAACTGTTTGCTAATCTTACTAACTGGACGGAATTTATTATCCAATGGATCGTCAAAAGAAGTTTGTATTGTGCTGAAGATGCTTTATTTGAGCTCACTCGAAGCAGCGATGTGGAAAACCAATGAGGAGAGTGAACACAGCGTTGACGGTGCTTGTTGACAGAGAAGTTGATCCAATAACATACCGGTGAGTTGCTATGTGTAGTTGTTTATGTATATTGAGAATGTGTGTGAGAATGTATTTATTTTATTGTTTCTGTGTGCTAGAAAAAATGCAATATACCAGTATGCATTATACATATGCTGATATTTTGCATTTTTCCTAGCACACATGGGGAAAAAGTATAAATAATTTTTCCCCATGTGTGTGTAAATAAAACATATATATATAACACATGTAATTGTTTATATATATATATATATATATATATATATATATATATATATTGAGACTGTATTTATTTTATGTTTTTCCTGTGTGCTAGAAAAATTACAATATACCAGTATAGATTATATATATACTGATATTTAGCATTTTTTCTAGCACACACAGAAAAAAAAATATATATATATATATAATATATAAAATGCATTTTTTTCCCCTATGCTACAAAAAACGAATTGACGAAAAAAGAAAAGTTCTGGACGGCCGACCATCTGTGTGATTGTTGAATGCTCACTGTATCACCGGCCATTATATTGATTGTAGGACTGTGTGAGAATGTATGGGCCGCCGTCAATATGAATGCTCACTGTATAGCCGGCCGTTAGATTGATGCTTGGGCTGTGTGAGAATGTATAGGTGTCCATCAATATGAATGCTGTCTAACCGACTGCCCATCAGTTTCATTGTTCATGGGATGGCCTGTAATTAGAGTGAATGATGACAGTGTGATTGTTGATTGAATGGGCAAACTATACAGAAATAGGACATGCAGTGCTAATTCTCTTTCCTTTCCTTGCCATTCTACAGGCATCAGGTTGAGTCTTCAGATGAGCTATGGCATCCAAGCACCAGCCAACCAGCAGAAAAGAGAAGAAAGCTTTCAGATTCTTCAAGATCTGCACTTGCTGTTGTAGACCTGAATCGGCCAGTAAAAGGCCAGTAAATGTTTTTTTTTTTTACATTTGCAAATTGTGTGTGTTTTTATAGCTATATATTTATATTATATTGTTATTTATATTACTAGTTATATTTATAGTTATTATACTTATATTACTTGTTGTATTTTCAGTTGCAAAGAAGTTTAGCTCTTTTTTATTAATATTTCATTTTTATTATATTTTTATAAGTTCTGTTGTACAAATAAATCACTAATACAAAGTCTTATGGTTCTGCCTATTATTTTATAGTTGAAAAAGCATTCAAGCATCATATATGATGGCTAAAACAGCTTGCAGTACACTTCATAACATTAGGTTATCAAGTCTCCTGTAGGTTTCTTGGCACCTGGACATATTCTTAGAAAAAAGCATGCAGGAACCCCATTTTTCATGATATCTTCGTCAAATTTTAAATATAAACTGATGAGACTTTTGCCTTTCAATTCATTAACTAACTGGATTCCTCCAGGCTTATTTTCATATATTTTTACATCAAATAATAAAGTGTTCATTGTAGCACAAATCATCTTCAAGACACTTCAACTTCTATAACTGTTTGTCTTTCTAAGTTTTTTTCTACTTTAATGTTTGGGTAATAAACTGTAAAGTGTCTTCTTTTTAAAGATGTCTAAATTGTGCATGTAGTGCAAATTGTTTAGCAACTGCAATTGTTTTAGTTGGGAGATGTCATTTCTGGGGATGTGCCTCAAGCAGGCGGAGGGAGAAATGGAACAGACATAGTCTTGGAAAAAAGCTTGCAGGAACCACATTTTTCATTATATCTTCCTCAAACTTGAAATATAAACTGATAAGTCGTGTGGCTTTCAATCCATAACTGAACTGGATTCCTCCAGGTCTATTTTCATATATTTTTACATGAAATAATACAACATTCTGTGTAGTGCAAATAATTTTTGAGGCATTTCAACTATTATAATTTTTTATCTGTTTGAGAATTATCAACTCTGATTGCTTTTTAGTAGAGTCCCAAGTGTCTTCTTTCCAAAGATACCTTAATTGTGCCTGTAGCACACTGTTCTCAGGAGCTATAATTGTTTTAATTCAGGTAGGTCGTTTTCAGCTGTGAGCCCCAAAGTGGGGTTGCAGTTTAACAGGTTAATCTAGTTATACCAGTTCATATAAGCCTCACACTGCGTCCCAATTCGCATACTATCCGTACTAAATAGTATTCGAAAAAAGAATTAGTACGTCCCAAATCGTAGTGTGTTGAAAAGAGTATTCCAAAGATCCCCGGATGGTCTACTATTTCCGGTCGATGCGCAATCTAACGGCTGATATTGCCCACAACCCATTGCGAGATAGACGAGGATTTGATTAGAACTACAAACGCGGATAAAAAGTGTTATAAAAAACTACAAACATGATGGTTACACGAGTCTAACAATTAAGTAGAAAGGATTAATTAAAGGGGTTTGAGTGAGCAATTATCAGTATTTAACCAGACGAAAAGATATTTATTCAATGTTAGCCACATTATATTTCACCAGCAGCACTGTGAACTACTTCTGTAATGATACGTTTGGCCATTAACTTTGCAAACACACGAGAGGAGTCTCTGCATTAAAGACCCACGAATGGCAGATCAACGTGCTACTACATTTCTTTCCCATAATGTAGGAAATTAAATTTAATGTGGAGGATTTGAACTGTGACGATGATTGACAGGGCAGTTTAAACAGTGACGGGACGCACGTAACTAAGCAGAGTCCGTTAAAGATAGTAGTATGTCCAAAAGCTTGCATGCTCTACTCCTACACACTCAAAAGTATGTACTTTTTCTTCGCAAAAAGAGTACATACTTTTAGGACGTAGTATGAGTAGGCGAATTGGGACGCAGCATCAGTGTTAGTTGGTCAGTTGGACTTCTTCCCTTTGTTTTCCTGTTTTTTTTATTTATTTATTAAAATCTCCGCACTAAAGGCCCTTTCACACTGGACGCGATTTTGACGCGCAATGGTTTTATTTTTTGATCAGCTGTTTGTGTAATGAGTGCTTCCACACCGAACGTGAATGTGCTGCGGCAAAAAAACTATGTTTATTTTTTTAAAGTCTTGCAGCGACAGAAAAGGCTTAAACCAATCACATACAAGGAAACAAAGGTGACGAAATGTCCAGTTGATGTCATTAGCCATTCAATCAACATTAACCTCTGCCAGGTCTCGCATTTCTCATGAGATTACAGCTGTACAGATGCAGCTGTGTTTGCCCACTGTAGGCTATAGACAACCATAACATGACCTTTTGAGTTAAAACTTGTTGATTTTTTTTTTAACCTAATTGTGTCCGCGACTATGGAAAATAAATGTGTTTCCGTCAGTACGACTGTGGCACTTAAATGTTTACATCGTGACTCAACTGGAAACTCCGGATCGATTGGTTCCTGAAGTGTGTGTTTGTCTCGTCAAATGCGGTGCTACTGTCTCTGGAGGAGCTCCTCAAATTGTCCCATGAACATTTGAAAGTAAGTGCAGAACCGGCCATGATAAAGTTTTAGCTCCTGTACAAGATTAGCATACTCCCCATTCAGACTCTCTGTTCTTTAAGACTGGGTGTGAAAGGCCCTGTTTACACCTGGTATTAAGATGTGTTTTGGTCGATCGGATCACAAGTAGACGAGGGAGACATTCCCGTTTACATCCACCCATGTTTTGATCCGTCTCTTTTGTCCACTTTCAACCACATCTGTCCTGATTTCTTCGAGTCTATGGGCAGGTAAATGTATGTTTTTTTCAGATCTTTGGATGAAATAAGCTCACCCAACTTACATATGAACACGATCGGAGACGACGGGAAAACACACGGAGAGCATCAGCTTTCATTTCTGCTCTGACACATTGTGCTTGGTACGTTTTTCGTCTTCAAACCAAACTTGGGTCTCCAGTCAACAAAGAAATCCCGCCTAGCTAGCGCGCTTCCCATAATGATTACGCATTAGGTCAGTGGTGGAGAGTATTGGGTCTTTTGTGGCTGTTCGAATGCATTCGACCACATGAGCGTCTACACTATGAAAGCAATCCAGTCAAATGCGTTTTCGACTAGGTCTGGAAGTGATACTTTTGCGTCATTTTTAAAAAGCTTGATGTTAGTCGCTATTCACTAGCATTATCTGGGTAAGCACGAGCGGGACATTTTAAAAAAGTTCTCCTTTTGTGGTCCATAAAAGAATGAAGGGCATTAGATCAACACCAGGGTGAGTAAAGGATGACTTCATTTTCATTTTAGGCTGAACTATCCTTTTAAATTACACTAAAAGAACACAGTTTGGCACACATGTGAACATGCACACTTCCTTTACCTCCAGGTAGAAGCGTGGACTCTCCGGCATGAACGTGAGCGCAACCACCGCAGAGACGCAGGGCAGCGCGCACACGACCACAAACACACGCCAACTGTGGAACTGATACGCTGAACCCATACTGAAGCTCCAGCCTGCACACACACACACACAGAGAGAGAGAGAGCATTAAACAACCACGTACATTTATTCATTTCATTTTGCCCAAAAACACTTACACATGAGACAAAATACACATTTTCAGAAGAAATGTTTGTTCTGTGTTGCACATGATATTCAACTTTAACCAGTTATGAAATGTATTGAATATAATGGTGCTGCCATTTCCTAAAATAGTACCTTGTTAAAAAAAACATGGTATTACTATGGTAATATCCCCCAAAAAATGGTATTAAAAAAAATGTTGGCGTTAAAAAATGTCACGTACACACAGTACATTAATAGTACAATATTAATCATGTATTTGAAATAGAATATTATTGATTTACAATAATAACCCTGCACATTACCGTGGTGTTTTTTGGTTTTGTTGGTGTCACATGCTAATGCGGTTCAGCACAACACAAAAAACGCAAGTGATTTCCACAAAAGCCTTTGAAAAGCCTCCGCAACTAAATTTCACAGTGAATAAGTTTGTTTTGGTGTGTGTGTGTGAAGAGGAGTCGATTAAGAATGCCTGCAGGAGTAATACTGCTGAAAAAAAAAACACACTCTCACTGAAAAATAATCATTAAAGTCGGTATCATTTTCCACATGGCTGCTGCTCTCTGACGCTGCGGAGAATGTCTAGAGGCGGAGCGGCACCATATGCTGTGTGTGTGTGTGTGTGTGTGATTCAGAAACTGAGAAACAGTGAGCGATGGAGCTGAGCGAGATGCTTACAGGACAGCTGCGGGGGAACGGAGAGTAACAAACGAAGATGCCTTGGAGGACAGAAAGGCCTTAGACCAGAAAAAGATGCTTAAAGGACGATTCTGTCATCATTTACAGACACAAATGGAGTTCAGCAGAATCATGTTCACGCCGCTCTTTTCAATACCCTGACGGTGGATGAGGACCGGGGCCGATGAGCTCCACGTTCATATAATTGTGTACCATATCACAAATCTTCTGAAATTGATTCTCATGTCAAAAGCTGACTAGGGCCGTTTAATGATTAATCGTGACTAATCGCATCGGAAATAAAGGTTTGTGTTTACATAATATATCTGTGTGTGCTGTGTATAATTATTATGTATATATACTGTATATAAATACACACACACACATGCATGTGTATATATAAGAAGAAAAAAAAAGATACAAATAAGTTTTACATTTCATTCAAAGTTTGCTTTGCACGGTATGCTGAAGAGCAAATGAGATGCATGATGACAGAATTTTCACTTTTGGGTGAACTTCCTTCAAATTCCCTTAAAACAAAATGTATATATATTTTTTAAATATTCAAAGTACAAACTTCAGGAGTTATCCTGCTGAAAGAGCCACAGCTATCAGGGAATAACGTTTCCATGAAAGGGTGAACATGGTCTCAACAATGCTTAGGTAGGTGGTACGTGTCAAAGTAACATCCACATGGATGGCAGGACCCAAGGTTTCCCAGCAGAACATTGCCCAAAGCATCACTGCCTCCGCCGGCTTGCCTTCTTCCCATAGTGCATCTGGTGCCATGTGTTCCCCAGGTAAGCGACACACACACACCCGGCCATCCACGTGATGTAAAAGAAAACGTGATTCATCAGACCAGGCCACCTTCTTCCATTGCTCCGTCGTCCAGTTCTGATGCTCACGTGCCACTGTTGGCTCTTTCGGCGGTGGACAGGGGTCAGCATGGGCACTCTGACTGATCCATACACAACAAACTGTGATGCACTGTGTATTCTGACACCTTTCTGTCAGAACCAGCATTAACTTTTTGAGCAATGTGAGCTCCAATAGCTCGTCTGTTTGATCGGACCTCACGGGCCAGTCTTCACTCCCCACGTGCATCAATGAGCCTCGGCCGCCCATGACCCTGTCGCCGGTTCTCCACCGTTCCTTCCTTGGAGCACTTCTGATAGAGACTGACCACTGCAGACCGGGAACACCCCACAAGAGCTGCAGTTTTGAGATGCTCTGACCCAGTCGTCTAGCCATCACAATCTGGCCCTTGTCAAACTCGCTCAAATCCTTACGCTTGCCCATTTTTCCTGCTTCTAACACATCAACTTTGAGGACAAAATGTTCACTTGCTCCCTAATATATCCCACCCACTAACAGGTGCTGTGATGAAGAGATAATCAGTGTTATTCACTTCACCTGTAAGTGGTCATAATGTTATGCCTGATCTTATTTATTTTTGTAGGTTTTGTTCTCCATTATGCTGGTCAAAATTACACTCTTTGCAGTTTAGCTGATGATGCAAAAACGCACTGTATGAGTGGTAATAAAACACACACACACATGCACACACAGACACAGACACACTGACACACACACACACACACACACACACACACACACACACACACACACACACACACACACACACACACACACACACACACACACACACACACACACACACACACACACACACACACACACACACACACACACACACACACACACACACAGAGTCTCTGAGCACTAATGTCTTCTAGCTTCTAATGCAATTACTCACTCTCGGCTGTAAGAGGCCGTAGGGGACACACAGAAACATCACCGCAGAGAGGAGAGTTAATATTACATCCTTAAACCTGCTCACTCACAACCTCTCTCTCTCTCCATCTGCATACTGTATCCGTCCTAAACAACACACCAGATCAGAAATACTGTGTCCTGAATGAAGGTACACAGGGAATAGTGAGCCAAATGTGCCCAGATGGTTTCAAGTACACGAACATCTCAGAGATTGCTCTTTCAGAGCTCAGGACACATATACATTATAGGGGGTAACACCTTACATGTAATGTGAGTTACAAAATCAGTTACTTTTTGTTACAAGATACTTTGTTTCCCATTTATTGACTGACAGCTCTCCTGTCCCCATGTTGAGAGAAATCAGGAGTAAAGTTCTGCTCCATCTCACACAGTCGAGAGCGCGAGCCTTTCAAAGTGTACTCCTTTGGCCGTGAGCGCAGAAAGACATTTTCTGTGCGTGCGCACTATCTAGTGGTTGTCAAAACACACATGCGCTGTTGTACATGCGCCGTCTGCGCGGTCACAAAAATAGGGCTGCACGCGGACCTGGATATCGCCCTGATGATGAAAATGACTTTGGGCTTAAGTGCAGAAGTGTTGTGTGCGCTGTGTGAACATGATGGTTCTAGACTAAATGTCAACAAGTATTTACTCACTTGCACAAAAAAAGATTCAGCATTCCTCAAAATGTATATAATCAATAAAATGCAGACTCAGAATATTACGCAATAATTACTGTTAAATTACACACATATACTTTATGTATTTAATCTCACTTTATTAACCTATGTCTTTGCTGCTGACCTTTGATGATCCAATTCAACCACACAAATAAGCAAAACATGACTTTAGATAAATACTCTCTGGAAAACTTTGAAAATATGTTGTTATTATAAAAATGTGTATTTGATTTTTTTTTAATTATGTATAACCTTGAGCATAATGGTCAAACATTTGTATAGGTGTCCAAGTTAATGCCTGTTAGATTTGAATTGAGTTTGAAATGTCAGGTGGTGCGACCAGCAAATTCACATTTAAAAGTATAATTTCCCACTGCAATTGCAAAATAAAGTAAGAAATATAACTGTAAACCGTTATATAATGTATACAAATAATTTTTTACAGTTAAAAACAAAACATAAAACTCAAAAGAAAAGAAAATTGGGTGTTTGAACACAGAAAAGTGTCTGTTTATATGAATTGGACTAAAAGGGCAATACATCAAGAAATGGAAAGGGAATTTCCCATGTGATATGCATTTTAGACACTACAATGATTCATATGTATATTGTATATGTATATTATTTTAAATGAATATACGGTCGCACCACCTGACATGATTTTCTGGGTGGTAAAATCTGAAATCTTGTTTAATAATGAATTAATGCTGTCTTAAAAGCTGTAAAACCAATATGAATCAACACCATACATTTTTTGGACATAAAAAAGCATTTTAAAACGTTTTGCTTAAAATTATTCTTTTTTTTAATCTTAAAAACCTTATTTGTCATTGACACATACACATACAAATAAATAAATAGGTTTCATATTTCATCATTCTTCTAATTTCATTAAGGCAGATTCTCACACAGATGTGCTCACTCCAGACGGATCAATATCTGGCACATGTGCTCCGGATAAAAGGACAGGAAGACTGGATCACTTTTTGGAAGTGGCAATAACACTCATTACAGGGCCGCAGCGCTCCGTGCGTGTGTGTGAGGAATGAATAACCCCACGGGTGCGTGTTTATCAGTCACCATAGAGAATCTCATTATATAGATTATGTGTGTAATGGAGTGTGTTCATGGACCACTGACTCTAGAGAGACACAGCAGCGCGACACAGTGAATAACGCAGCGCATCGGTATTCACCGCAGCTCCAGCCTCCATCTCAAACTAGCACAGCTAAACCAGTGCTTAACAACTGGACATGGACTGATAATGTTGGGTTAAACCGGTGACCAGCACGGCATCTAGCATCTAAAACTAAAGCTAATTCCACACACTAGTTTAGTTAGCACCAGCCACATACGCAACGGCAACTTTTTAATCAAATCAAGACGTCCTGACAGCATTCATTACTACTTCAGAACAAAAGTTGGAGGATATGCAGAACACACACACACACACACACACACACACTTAAACGGTTTCACCGCCACCAAAGTCCTTCACCTGCCTCTCGCCCCGCTCCTGCAGTGATGAAGGCATTGCGGCAGAACCGTTTCAGCACACGCCGCTGCCTCCTGACCACACAAACGCTGCTAAAACAAGAGACGCTAATCAATTGACCTCAATTACCAGCACAGTATCTCGCAGAAGACCAGCAGCCCCCTTAAATCTGCTCTTGTTCACGGAAAATTACCCATCATCCTCTCATAACGAGATGATAAAGGACAGAGAGGCTTCCCAGAGGATCAGTTATGTGATATCAGCTCAAACATTTGTCTCATTCTCAACAAATTGCATGGATGTGAACGCTGCTCAGGCATTGGGTTATAGGGCTGGATGTACAGTAGAAGCAGAGCTTTATGATTGGTCGGTTGGCGCTGTCACTCACCATAGTGTGGAATAATGGCCCAGGCCATGGCCGAGGCATAGATCCCGCCCACCATCCAGAACATGCACAGCCAGCTCAGGTGTTCGCCGCGCTTCTCACGGGCCAGACACTCTGCAAAGTACGAGAACACGATGGGAACCGCCCCGCCAATCCTGCAAAGAAATCAAGATACATATTTTGCATATATTTTTAAATTGATCATTTTCATTTATTTAAAACACAACATTTGCAAATATATTTTAAGATTTATTCAATGTTTTTGAAAGAATATGTGACAGGTGAAGTGAATAACACTGATGATCTCTTCATCACGGCTCCTGTTAGTGGGTGGGATATATTAGGCAGCAAGTGAACATTTTGTCCTCAAAGTGCGCCTTGACACAAAGCACAAATGGTTTGAGGAGCACAACAACGAGTTTGAGGTGTTGACTTGGCCTCCAAATTGCCCAGATCTCAATCCAATCGAGCATCTGTGGGATGTGCTGAACAAACAAGTCCGATCCATGGAGGCCCCACCTCGCAACTTACAGGACTTAAAGGATCTGCTGCTAACATCTTGGTGCCAGATACCACAGCACACCTTCAGGGAGTCCATGCCTCGACGGGTCAGGACTGTTTTGGCAGCAAAAGGGGAACCAACAATATTTTCTTAATCTAATAATTACACCATAAGTAATGTATATTAATGATTCATTTTGGTAGTAATCATTATTAGTTTACTAACATCGATATATTTAATCAAATAATCACCAAATAAGTATCAAAAAGGATTAAACATTTTGGCTTCATTCACACAGGATTCATTTGTGTTATTTTTAACACTGACTAAATTACACAATTAAATACATACATGTGAATACATGTCATCAAATAAAATCAGCAAAGTTAAAAAAATGAATAAATGGTCCTGTGACGCATCTAGCTATTTTTGAAACAATGGGCCTGTAGTGTGTTGCAGTCTCGGTCTGTATGACCTCTGACCCCGGGTGTGTGTGTCTGCTTCAGATGGGCCGCAGTGATTCAGTCTGGAGTCGCTACACTGAGATCACGCTAAATTCAATTAGCAATAAAACCCTCCGCTGTGACCGACTCTCTCTCTCTCTGTCATGAGTTTGTGCCAGGAGGTTAAAACAACTGTGACATTGCAGAAGTGCTTGACGAGAGACAGACAGAGGAACTGACTGTGAGTCAGTGTGTCACTCCGTCGTTATCACTGTGTGTGTGTGTGTGTGTGTGTGTGTGTGTGTGTGTGTGTGTGTGTGTGTGTGTGTGTGTGTGTATGTGTTATTCTCAGACGGCAGACAGGACATGATGGAGTTGTGCTGTATTAAGGATATTCCTACAGGATGTAAGTGCTCCAATACTCAGAAGATGATTCAAAAAGAACAAAATGTCAATGCTAGCATCTGTTTCGCAGGTGTATAATTATCAGAAAAGATAATTTCTATGTTTTACACACTTTATCTGTCTCTATAAACATTTGCAAAAAAGATTTTCTTATCATGCACCGTTGACTCACTGATGCATTCATTTGCTTAACAATAAATGTTTACTAGATGAGTAAAGTTTGATGACAGACTTTGATGTTGGAGGGTTTAAAATAACTTTAAACTGCTTGAAGTTTGAAGGTTTTACAAAGAGAAAGTAAAATTTTGTTTTAACACGCCTTAACATTTTGCCAACATGTTTTAACATGTTGCTAGCATTAATTAACATGTTGCTAGCATAATTTAACAGGTTGCTAGCATTATTTAACACGTTGGTAGTATGAATTAACATGTTGCTAACATGAGTTAGCATTTATCTAACATGATTTAACACAATGTTCACATTAATTATTATGTAACTAGCATATTTTAGCATTCTGCTAGCCTGAAATAGCATGTTGTTAACATGATTTAACACATTAGTAGCATGACTTAGCACGATGCTAACATGTTTTAACACATTGTTAACATGAATTATGTTTTAACATTGCTTACATGATTTAACGCATAGTGCACCTTTAATATGTTGCTAGCATGTTTTAGCACATTGCCAACATGAATTAGCATGTTGTTAACATGTTTTAACTCATTGCTAGCATGATTTAATACTGTGCTAAAATGAATTTGCTCACATGCTTAACACATTGCTAACATTAATTAGCATGTTGTTAACACGTTTTAACTCATTGCTAGCATGATATAATACTGTGCCAACATGAATTATGTTGCACACATGCTTAACACATTGCTAACATGAATTAGCATGTTTTAACATGGGTTAACATGGTGCTACATGTTTTAGCACATTGCTAGCATGATTTTGCACTTTGCTAGCATGGATTAACAGGTTTTAACACATTGCTAACATTAATGATCATGCTAGGATGATTTAACATGTTGCTAGCATGTCCTATTAGAGTTAGTGTATTAACGTTTTGAACCCCCTCAATGTAAGTTTATCGGGTTTTTATGATTTTTAATCTTCATTTTTAGGACAACCATTAGTCGGATCAGGTCGAAAAGAAACAGCAACCCGAGTCAGAACAGTCTTAAGGTTCAGTGGTCGTAGCTTGAAAGCTCTAGGAGGACACACTGTTTACATTTTGGCTCAGAAGAAGAAGTTTAAATATTTCGATAGTCCACTTTAGACATTCAGCAAACTATATGTAACTTTACAACTACATGTCAACTAACTCTCATTAGTATTAGTACTGTTAGGGTTCGGGTTAGTAGAATGAGTAGACATGTAGTTGCAAAGTTACTTATAGTTAACAGAATGTCTAAAGTTGACCATCAAAATAAAGTGTTACCCAAATGTCTTACAGGTTTGGAACGACAGGGAGAGTAATCTTCATTTTTGGGTGACCTGTCCCTTTAAGAACGCTCTCTCCCACACGTCATCGGTGATGCTGTTCCTCACAGCGCAGTTAATGAACTCATTAGCTAAGCAAAGCAAAGATCGTCCAAGCAGAAGATGGATGGCTTCCTTCATGAGCGAGAGACTCACCCGAATCCCGAGAGCATCCTGCAGAAGAGGAAGGTGCTGTAGCCCTGGACGAAGGACGACAGGAAGGCGAAGAAGCCGTTGACGGACATGCACACCAGCAGACACTGCCGCCGGCCCACCTTATCTGACAGACCGCCCCAGAAGAACGCGCCCACCATCATCCCCAGATACACCACGCTGCCTGCACACACAACAGAGGGAGTATTAGGATCATCATCAGACCACACACTTCACACACACACTCGTTCTTCATCATAACCCTACCCATCACAACTAAGGCCATCATGTACACACTGAAGCTAAATCCGGTTGACCTTTAGTACACACACAGTTCAGTCTTTTCCGTTTGTTAATGATGTATTTTATCGTGCATCAGAGATGTTTCTCTCGTCTGTATGTGCGGTGTGTAAGAAATCACAGGGAAAGCGGTACGAGCTTTGACTCATTCATGTTGCCCGATCTTGCTTGAAAAATAATAGAAAAAATAAATCCAAATAAGACAAAAATATTGCAACCCACACTTGCTCACTTTAAAGGGATAGTTCACCCAAAAATGAAAATAATCCCATGATTTACTCACCCTCAAGTCATCCTAGGTGTATACATTCTTCTTTCAGACAAACACAATTTGAGTTACATTAAAACTGTCCTGGCTCTTCAAGGCTTTATAATGGCAGCCCAAAATTTGAAGACCAAAAAAAGTGTCTCCATCCATTATAAAAGTGCTCCACACAGGGGGTTAATAAAGGCCTTCTGAAGCGAAGCCATGCACTTGTGTAAGAAAAATATCCATAACTTTACAAGTAAAATCTCTAGCTTCCGGCGGACCGCCTTCCATATATAAAATTATGAAGAAAGTGAAACGCCTCTCGCAGTTCAAAACACTTACGCTACGTCTGAGGTCATCGTTACACCAGTTACGCTTTCTTCATAAGTTGAATATGGAAGGCGGTCCGCCAGAAGCTCAAAATTTTACTTATAAAGTTTTAAATATGGATATTTTTCTTACACAAACCCATCGCTTCGCTTCAGAAGGCCTTTATTAACCCCCTGGAGCCATGAGGAGCAGTTATATGATGGATAGATGCACTTTTTGGACTTCCAATTTTGGGCTGACATTATAAAGCTTGGAATAGCCAGAACATTTTTTAATATAACTCTGATTGTATTCATTTTGGGGTGAACTATCCCTTTAATAACTCCATAATCTCGATCGCTTTATGAGCCAAGCTTAAACAACAAGCTCAAAAACGCTTATAATAAGTGCTCATGACAACACTGCAAACTTAAAGGAATACGCCGACTTTTTGTGACTTTATCTTATTGACCGTATCCCCCAGAGTTAGATAAGTCCATACACACCATTCTCATCTCTGTGCGTGCCATAACTCTGTCTGACACACTCACTGCTAGCCTAGCTTAGCACAAAGACTGGAGGTAAATGGCTCCAGCTAGCCTACTGCTCAATAAGTGACAAAATAACACCAACATTAAGGTGCAGTAGGCGCAATGATATTACGCAGCGCCTGAAAATATGCTAACTTCCGTCAACCTAACCAACGTGACAATCTGCTTGCACAGAGAGCGCTGGGGACTATTTTCAAGTGCTGCGTAATATTATTGTGCCGCTGCACTCATGGTACGGCTCAAAGTTCCTTGATCATTACGCAGGAATGAGAGTATAGTTCCTAGTCATATCGGTCTAGAAAATCACAACTTTTCATTTTCCGTTAGACTTACTACACGATGTAACTATACACATCACAACATGTAAATAGGAAAATGTTGGCGTTATTTTGTCACTTATTGAGCAGTAGGCTAGCTGGAGCCATTTACCTCCAGTCTTTGTGCTAAGCTAGGCTAGCAGTGAGTGTGTCAGACAGAGTTATGGCACGCACAGAGATGAGAATGGTGTGTATGGACTTATCTAACACTGGGGGATACGGTGAATAAGCTAAAGGCCCTTAAAACTCGGCGTGTTCCTTTAACTGTGACTTTAAAATGACATTTTAAGACTTTTTTCAGACAGGACATGATGGAGTTGTGCTGTATTCAGGATATTCTTACGGGATATTTCCAGCTTCTGAAGTGGTCCAATACTCAGAAGATGATTCAAAAGGAACATATCAGTGCTAGCATCTGTTTTGCAGGTGTACACTGCAGTGTTTTACACACTTTATCTGTCACTATAAACATTTGTGAAACAGATTTACTTATGGGATTTTTTGGGGTGAACCATCCCTTTAATAACTCCATAATCTTGATCGCTTTATGAGCCAAGCTCAAAAACGCTTATAATAAGCGGTCAACACTGCAAACTTACCTTTGACTTTAAAAAGACATTAAAAAGAAATGTGTCAAGGATTTAGCTCTTTGTTTAAGCATCATCTTTGTTCAGTGTTATTTTAGCATAATTGATATGCTATTTTAGTACTTATTCTTATTTTGAATGAATGTTTATTTAAATGTTTCTTTTGTTACATGCTTTTGTCATTTGAATTAGTCTTTGTTGTTTATTTCTATTTAGCTTTAATTTATTTGTATTAATTTAATACATTTATAATAGTCATTTTGGCACTTCAAAACAAACTTTTTTTTGCTTTACATTGTATTTTATTTCGGCTTTATTTAATGCACTGAAAACTAATTTTTATATAGTTCACAACAACAACAACACGGTCTTCCCATCAGATGTTTCTCTTACAGTTTCTTTGGATAAATAAAAACAGGCAGCGAGTCAACAGCTGTCATTCAGTGAGAATATAGAGCTGTACAATGAATATTTGAGACATTATTGAGATCTCTTCTGAAACTCCAGAGGAGACACACACTTTCTCTAGTCTCAGCAAGTCTCACTGTGATCTGCATGTAACCTCACTGCTGTCTAGGAGAAACAAGTGAGATATTAAAGACAACTCATTAGCGAGTTTCCCTGTGTGGTCAAACGGTGAGTGTAATATTGACAGCTATTGTTTATTGATCAGTACTGATTCTAATGGAAAGCTGAGCAAGTCTATAACTCTAACATAAATAACACACACAGATGTTATTATTTTCATTGATCCATTTCCATCATCCTTAATTAACCACAGTCAAATTTAAAGGGATAGCTCACCAAAAAATGTGCACACGCGCACACACACACACACACACACACACACACACACACACACACACACACACACACACACACACACACACACACACACACACACACACACACACACACACACACACACACACACACACACACACACACACACACACACACACACACACACACACCTCATATTGTTTGAAACCTGCAACATCTGTATGTAAAATGCTTCTTGCGACATACCATTTTGTTTTTTCACATCTTGTGCAATGCATCCATGACATCCTAAGTCAATATATAGCTAACTTACACACTTGAGCACAATAAAGAAGAGCTAAAGATGAGCTACACAGGGCTTTCAGTCACTCAAGATGTGCAACGCTTCAACAGAAAGAACAACAGGTGTATATCACCCACTGTTCCTTTACTCCAGCTGTGAGTTCAGAAGGACGGGCTGATCATCACTCATTCCATCACACACACACACACACACACACACACACACACACACACACACACACACACACACACACACACACACACACACACACACACACACACACACACACACACACACACACACACACACACACACACACACACACACACACACACACACACATAACGGAATGAATCCAGTCCTGTCCACTCATTCAGGATAAGGTAATAAAAATGCTAATTTATGTTGTAGAATGTAAAGCGAAGGCCATTTGACGTGCACAAGCTCGACCAATGAAAACCCAGCGAGGCATCTCTGTCTATCTTCCAGTGCTGTTTGGTGTTCTTCATCCCTGGCGTTCTCTTTGAGAGTCTGAGGAGGAGTGTGTGTTATCTTGCTGTGCAGACGTGATGGGCCGCCCTGGTCATCCATTACTGTCTGACAGCACTGAACACTGCGGCTCGCTCCCGCTTTCTACACCAATAAGCCACATTCAGCAAAAGAGCTGCCCTCACAGAGCCACATTTACAGTATTACACTCACTGGTTTATATATATATACAGTATGTATATATAGTATGTAGAAAAACTATAAAACAGCTTTCAGCTTGGGCTTTACCTTATTAACATGCCCATATTATGCTATTTAAAGACTTCTAATTGTATCCTACAATAGATTTGCATGCATCCAACGTCAAAAAAACACTTTAAAGTCCCAGTGAACCGGAAGTTGCAACTGATCTTATTTCAGTGCAGTGACGTATTTCCAAGTGAAACGGAATATTGAATAGAGGGCAGGGTTTCACTTCAGCGCTCCTCCTCTCCATCTCGCTCTGATAGCAGACTAACGGTTTAAGGGGAGTGGTTAAGGATATTCAAACCCAAGCCGTCGCATAGTCGTCATCGGAAAGGGAACGCCATTCAAGACCGGAAGTTACTTTTCAGATTTTGATTAAAGATTACCACGGCAAATAATTTTTTTATGTGTATTAACTTGCACAGATTAATTGTTCACCCTTAGACCTGTAATGTGGGCTAACAAAGTAAATAAGATCGATTTTGATTTCATGAGGACTTTAAAGGCCCACTGAAGTTCCTTGGAACGTGCAGCATCGTTCAATGTGTTGACGTAATTTCCCCTTAAACGGCTCCAGCTGTTAGCATCTCCTCCAATAGCGTTCCGTTATTACCACAGTTTGACTAGAGCCTTTCTGTTTTTTTAATGCCAGTTTCCTCCGAATCTAACCGCTTATCATCATAATCTCCTCCATATCTCCTTGAAATACAGCATTCTGAGCAGCATTTAAATGGGTCCTATGTGTTTTGTTGTCTGCGCCGACTCGCGCATATGATCCGCGCTGCGCTCTCGTGTCTGTGGTCAACGGCTCTGGTCTAGACTGTGTGTGCGCGTGAAACTATCGTGAACCCAGACTTCCTTCGCCTCAACTGAAAACACATTTACACTGTCTGAATCGTTTCCTATCGCATGTATAGTGCGCTATGTGCCGTTCACCATATAGAAAATAGTAAATGCGTGAACAACTGACCATTTTCAGTCGCAGCTTCAGCGTCTATTTATAATGTAGGGGGCGGGGCTTCAGATTCTAGAGAGCATTTGATTGGACAGAAGATTTGATGAGAAGGTGAAGTCTACGATGATGACATCAAAATCTGTGATTCGTTTTAACGGAAGTGAGAGACTGTATGTTTTGAATGCTTATATCTCCTAAATGCAAATTTTGTCATTGTTTTGGAACACACCAGCTTATTCATAACCTTAAGGCTAAGATAATCATACTAAAAGCTAAAAAACTTTATTTTGATTTTAGTGGGCCTTTAATTTCTCATAATATACATTGCAGTATCAGCTAAAGGATTCAGCCTCTCGAAACTTTTCTATGAGCTCTGATTGGTCAGACGGCCCAGTCTGTTGTGATTGGTCTACTCTGCTCTGATTGGTCAGATGGCCCAGTCTGTTATGATTGGTCTACTCTGCTCAGATTCATCTCCAGATCTTCCTCAGCACTTGACAGTGATGCGAACAGTAACGATGACGTCTTGTTTTCCTGTATCAATATCATCCTTTGGTAGAGGAAGAGGATTTTCTTTGGCAGCAGAAAACGACGTCTTCTCAAACCAAACTCTTCCAGTCTCTGCTACAACTACAGTGTTTGAGGGCGGGGCAAAGGCAGCCAATGAAGACCATAGGTTTGCATAATGCAAATTAGTTACAAACATACATAGGTTTGAGCAGGAACTGATTACTGGGGGATTACTGACGACTCGTTTCAGGTGATTCAGAATCGATTCTCTCTTCTGGGAGACAATAACTCCATTTATCGCCACTTTGAACTTTCATAAACATTCACAAGCAGCCAAATTACACAATACACGAAAGGTAACACCCCAAAAAGCATAATAGGGGGACCTTAAATATGCATTTTTGTAATAACATACATAAAATGTTTCTAAATGGTGCAGAAATCCCTCATAACAGCTTTTAAAAAATGTCATACACATTTTTCCTACATACATTCACCTAAAGGATTATTAGGAACACCTGCTCAATTTCTCAATAATGCAATTATCTAATCAACCAATCACATGGCAGTTGTGTGGTCCTGGTCAAGACAATCTCCTGAACTCCAAACTGAATGTCAGAATGGGAAAGAAAGGTGATTTAAGCAATTTTGAGCGTGGCATTGTTGTTGGTGCCAGACGGGCCGGTCTGAGTATTTCACAATCTGCTCAGTTACTGGGATTTTCACGCACAACCATTTCTAGGGTTTACAAAGAATGGTGTGAAAAGGGAAAAACATCCAGTATGCGGCAGTCCTGTGGGCGAAAATGCCTTGTTGATGCTAGAGGTCAGAGGAGAATGGGCCGACTGATTCAAGCTGATAGAAGAGCAACTTTGACTGAAATAACCACTTGTTACAACCGAGGTATGCAGCAAAGCATTTGTGAAGCCACAACACACACAACCTTGAGGCGGATGGGCTACAACAGCAGAAGACCCCACCGGGTACCACTCATCTCCACTACAAATAGGAAAAAGAGGCTACAATTTGCACAAGCTCACCAAAATTGGACAGTTGAAGACTGGAAAAATGTAGCCTGGTCTGATGAGTCTCGATTTCTGTTGAGACATTCAGATGGTAGAGTCAGACTTTGGCATAAACAGAATGAGAACATGAATCCATTATGCCTTGTTACCACTGTGCAGGCTGGTGGTGGTGGTGTAATGGTGTAGGGGATGTTTTCTTGGCACACTTTAGGCCCCTTAGTGCCAATTGGGCATCGTTTAAATGCCAAGGCCTACCTGAGCATTGTTTCTGACCATGTCCATCCCTTTATGACCACCATGTCCCCATCCTCTGATGGCTACTTCCAGCAGGATAATGCACAATGTCACAAAGCTCCAATCATTTCAAATTGGTTTCTTGAACATGACAATGAGTTCACTGAACTAAAATGGCCCCCACAGTCACCAGATCTCAACCCAATAGAGCATCTTTGGGATGTGGTGGAACGGGAGCTTCGTGCCCTGGATGTGCATCCCACAAATCTCCATCAACTGCAAGATGCTATCCTATCAATATGGGCCAACATTTCTAAAGAATGCTTTCAGCACCTTGTTGAATCAATGGCACGTAGAATTAAGGCAGTTCTGAAGGCGAAAGGGGGTCAAACACAGTTTTAGTATGGTGTTCCTAATAATCCTTTAAGTGAGTGTATTTTCTCTTGGTTGCACAGTCTTCTCCTTTGCTACTTCTCTCTCATGTGGGATTTATTTCACTGAACTGCATCTACATGTCAAAGCTCTTGTTATTAATATCCCAGCATTCAGTGAGTGAAAATGAGCTCCTGCGGAGTGAAATTTCCCTTTCTCCCGTTCTCTCTGTCACAGACTGATTTGAGTTCGGCAGCGCTCAGAGAATCGCCCGTAATTCCCCTGATCCTGTCATGAAAATCCCATCGGAATCCCGCATGAGCAACAACCAGAGCGAAACGCACGACTGTAAACAGGAGCGGGGCACAGGGACTGGAGAACCTTTGTCAACAATTGCACTGAGGAACATTTGACAAACTTAACTTCTTTTTTGTTGAATCTGGCCCGATTTGCTCCACCAATCAGAGTGCGGGACAGGACGAGAGTGGGCGGGCCAGACGTCCTGTATGTTTTAATTACAGAAGACTAATCTAGCATGATTGCACAACAGTGTCAATACTGACACACTCACGCAGAGACTCAAATCACACACAGATGTGATCTGGACTGACAGTCCACAGTCGTTGTTCATCTGATCTGTTTGTTCAGACAGTGTTGACAGTATCTGCTGTATCTACATCCGCCGCTCTTGTTATGACGCGAGTGTCAACACGATTGCATGAGACGGGCTGAAAAACTGGATATTTCATGACATCACACCGCACACATGAGGAGAATGTCTCTTGTAGGGTTTGATTTTGTATGTATTTGACAGAACATTATAACCTTAAACATCTGCGTCTTTGCGGTCAAACGTGCATACATACTGCATATAAGTAAAATTCCTTTTGTAGCCTTTGGGTACAACATTAGCTTCCTCATGTATTCACTCAATCATTACAAATCACACTGTACAACAAAATTGTGTACGACATGTACTGTATGTAGACTGTACGATGATGAATCGTAGGCTACGACGCAAGTTAGTAAAGGAGAATAAAGAATAAAACATCATCAGCATGCGCTTGTGGTAAACAGAGCAAGATGAATCACACTTTGGCAATTGTGGTTTTTATGTGCAAGGAAAAAAGAGGAGAATATGGATGCAGTCACAGCTAGGGAAAAGAGGCCAACTACTTAGCATGCCAATCTTGCAAATGGAGCTTGAGGTTTTAGTGCCATGTTGCATTGATCAATACGCCATTTCATGTTGCAGTTTTTTTGGCTAGTCAGTAGATGTGGGGCGTAGCAGAAAAACACACTGTGATCATGCTCAACTTCTGAAAATGATTGCAGACTATCTTTGGTTGCAAGGCCGTGACAACAGCCGTCTTTGAACCTCTCTCATGTATGACGTAGACCCACACATTAGGAGCCATGACCACAGAAATCAATCGCCGCGATTGGTCATCTTTCGTCTAGGACAGCCCAAAATCGTACAATAGGTGCTTCTCATGTCTTATTTGTGAATCCTCGTTTCCTTTCCTCACGTCTTAGCTCCACCCCCTTAGTATAGAGACAGAGCGTATTTAGGCCACGCCCACAACGTGAACAAATTATGAATCATTTTTCATAAGTATGCAGTGTCATAACTACATCGCTGACGTTTTTATAACGAACCAAACTGTTTGAAAATCGGTAGAAAATTGAGCCAGTTATGTTTATTTAAAAAGTGCAAGCACCATGAAAACAATGTTACGAGTGAGCGAGCTGCCTGTGACAAGATGGCCGCCAGGTGCAGACTTCGACCTCCAATGGCCAGCAGCACGGACGAGACATCTAGCCTTTATTATGGATATCTATGGGGGAAACAACCGTATCCATTGACTTTGTGTTGCGTGAAGTGCCTCCTTGTCATTTCTGACTTATAACAAAAAACAGAACAATGTCTAAAAGCTGATATGTGACAGTATATACAGCAGACGAGCTAATAAACACAGAACTAAGTTTGTATAAGCTGTCGACCCAAAAAAAACGAGTGTTTAAGGAGACAAAAGTGGATACAGGCAATAAGACGTGAAGCATCAGCAGGAAAAATGGGTCAATTTTGGGATCCTGGCACTTGGTAAGTAAAATATCCAAATGTCAGTTTTATATATTATATTTCCTGATTACGTTCCCCTCTAGTGGGCGTAGTTCTCAGTGTAATATAGCATGTCGCGCTCTGTCTTAATTGCCTGTATCTACTTTTGTGTCCGTAAACGTTTTTTTTTTGGGTCAACAGCTTATACAAACTTCTGGGTTTTTTAGTTCTGGGTTTTTTTATCTTGTTTGCTGTACACCTTGTCACATATCAGCTTTTAGACATTGTTCTGTTTTTTGTTTAAAGTGACAATGACAAGGAGGCTGCTTCACGCAATACAAAGTCAATGGAGATGGTTTGATTGTTTTCCGTCCCCGGTGGGCGTGGTCTTCATATTATGACACGTGTCGCTCTGTCTCTATGCGAGGGAAGGAAACACCTGTGTATCCTTGGTCATGACTCCTCAGGAAGCTTCCTCACTCTTCATTAATCACCTCCTCCATCAAGGCACCTCCAATTAGGGAACTGAGATGTCCTTCAAGATGGCTGAATTAGATTGGTTTCTGGGTCACGGCTGGAGAAAGCATCAATTTGAGTATTGAGAAGCGCCAAATGTGTACCGGGCAAGAAAACAAGTGTGTCTTACAAGCGGCAACCTCCCGCAGTTTCTCTTGAAGCCAATATGGAAGTGAATTAAACAGCAAAACATCGACTGGCCACTAGGGACAGACTCCAGAAGGAGCAGAATCTCTTTGAGCCCGATGTTAAAATGCCCAACTTTACAGCAGAAGAACACATGTTTACAGTCTGGGACAAATTGTGGTTTTGGTCTATACGGCTAATTTTGCCCTTCATGACGACTGTGAGGGGGGTGAATTTTTATAACTCATTCGTTTACATTATATAAAGCCTTAAAGTTCTGCATAATTAAGGGCGTGGCCACTTTGAGTGACAGGTGGATTGCCGTTTGTCTGCTGTCTGTTAGTCATCACATCACCTCAGCTCCACCCACGTCCCGCCTCTTTGACCATTTTGTGTTATCCAGATGTGACGCTGACAAGATGGCAACGGCTGACTTTGAGGCTTCAAAACTGCTCTTCAGAATCCTATGGGTGACGTCACGGACACTACGTCCATAATTTTTTACAGTCTATGGCAGGGGTTTTCAAATTGTATGATGCCAAGGACCCCCAAATATGATGAACCTTTATGAGGGACCCCCTTCCTAAAATCCATCTATTTTTATGTATGAAAATACGGTTAAAACGGTTAACTGATAAATAGTAAGTGTGACATTATAAATACAACATATTGTTTCCCAACTTAAATTGGCTATTAATGTTGGAAGTATAAAACTGAAGAAGAATATTTTCAATTAAAAATTATTTGTATAAGCAACTTACACAATAAATGTATGTGAGCAGTGTACGTAAATTGTTAAGAAAACTGCCTTACAACCCCGGTGAGCGAGATAAAGGGGACTAAAGTGAGAGAAACTCACTAGAAAGATACAAAGCAAACATATACAATTCTGGAATGTATACGGCAAGAAAGGGGAGAAACATTTTGAAATGAAACCGTTAGAATGTTCGATCGACTTTATCCATTTTTGCTTTGTCTTTTTATTTTCAGGAATGTTGTGGGGACCCCTTAGAACCTTCTGGAGGACCCCAGTTTGAAAACCCCTGCTATGGTGTATGGTTATGGTTATTGCACCCTCAAGTGCTCAATGGCTTCTGAGAGCACCAACTAGTGGTGGGAGTAGTCGAATACCTGACTTATCTATGCAAGCCCTAATAGAGTACATACCAATAATAATTGATCTTAACTACACACTTTAAAAAATGCTGGGTTAAAAACAACCCAAGTTGGGTTGAAAATGGACTAACCCAGCAATTGAGTTGTTTTAAGCAAACATTTAACCCAACCGCTGGGTTAAAACGACCCATTCACTGGGTTAAAACAACCCAATTGCTGGGTTAAAACGACCCATTCACTAGGTTAAAACAACAGCATTTTTTAGAGTGTATATTAATACACACTACTGTTCAAAGGTTTGGGGTCTGTAAGATTTTTATTTTTTGAACAAAGTCTCTTAGTCTCTCATGCTCACCAAGGCTGCATTTATTTGATAAAAAATACAGTAAAAATTGTAAAAAAAAAATGTGTTTAAATATTATTGCAGTTTAAAGTAGCTGTATTCTATTTTAATATATATTAAAATGTAATTTATTTCTGTGATCAGAGCTGTATTTTCAGCATCATTACTCCAGTCTTCAGTGTCACATGATCCTTCAGAAATCATTCTGATATGAGGATTTGCTGCTCAAGAAACATTTATGATTATTATCAATATTGAAAAACATTTTTTTTTATGGAAACCATAATATATATATTTTTCAGGATTCTTTGATCAATTTAATCCTTGCTGAATAAAAGTGTTAAAAAACTTTTGAACAACTAGGTATATATATATATATAGTTGTTCAGTATATATGCATTTAAATTCAGTCACACACACAGATTTCAGCTTGAGCTGTACAACATCTGATGTTGCTGATACTGCAGTATAAAAGGATGGAGAGAGAGAAAGAGAGAGAGAGAGAGAGAGAGAGAGAGAGCAGTAAAGCGTGAAATCAGAAAGTGTCGGGCATATTACAGCCGCCTCTCAGGGGTCTTTTCAGCAGAGCAGCATCTCACCTCTCATCTCTCCATCACTCCATCCTCTCTATCTCTCTAACACTGGGAATGTGATCACCGAGCTAATGGCCACACCAAATTACCCACAGCACATTTGCTGTACCTTTCTTTCTTTCTTTCTTTTTTGCGATATGCATATATCGTTTCACAAACTTTTGTGAAAATCCACATCACTTCTGTTGTGTCCCAGAAAACACAAATATTGTTCTAAAGACATTTAGTTAATGTTCCCATGAAGTTATAAAAACGTTATTTCTGAATGTTCAAAATGTTTTTCTTGATTATACGAACGTTATGGGAACATTCCAAAACATTCTGGAAACGTTATTTTTTAATGGTCTCGTAGTAACATTTAAAAAACGTTAAAAGAACCTCCAACTAAACATTCCATGAACGATGTGTAAATAACATTATAACAATAAAAAGTGATTTGATTAGTTTTTTGCTAACGTTTTGAGGACATTATTAAAAACCAGATCACTTTCAACAAACGTTCTATTTGTGTTACTGGGAAAATGTTTGTTCATAACCTTGAGGGAACCTTTCCACAACATTAGTTAAAGTTCTGGGAACGTTTTCCTGTTAGACCGTCAATGTTTCACATATTATTTTAAAAACCTGTCTTGACGATCAGTGTGATCTCTTCACCAGCTCAGGACAGTGTATGGTCGAATTCCGTAACACGTACTCTCGGTCGCATCTGTGATGGACAGCTCTCTTTATCTGGGACTGGGAATATCTCCATCCGCTCCGCCTGCCGTCTAATTTATCGATCAGAGTTATTGATCAGAGCGCACGCGGACCGCAGGGCAACTGTGTGTGTTTTATAAATGCACTGTGCTAAGATCCTGTGAGTGTGTGTGTTCATTAGAGGAAAGAGCCATCCTGTACGGCGGGCACAAAGAGGACAGGAGGAGGAAAAGAACGAGTGATTACAGAGAGGGAGGGTAAATAAACGAGCTTTACTGCAGGGGAAGAAGAAGAGGAGAATGGGAGAAGAAAGATAAGAGATAATGGAAGCTCTGCGGCAGTCGTTCTCAGTGTGAGTGTGTTTCTGTGGCGCGCTCTTCATTACCTGCACAAAACCCACACACACACACACACACACACACACGATACTGACTCTAGCCAGACCTCATGCCAACCCTAAAAACTATTTGCAACTGCACAAACATTTTTATCAGATTGAACTTTTTTAAAAAGCATTTCGTATTCGCCAACTCAAATGTTTCTACACAAATGATAAATGCATCATTGCTTTAGAATTTGGTATGAAATATGGGCTATGATTAAATAATCTGTCAATTATTAAATATTTATATTTATAGCAAAGTACTGTTAAAGGGTCACTTCAGTGATTTAGCATTAGGCTGTGTATCAGTAGAAACCGGTAGTATATTTGAATTATGGTACTTTCCCCCCTCATATCGCCCTGAGACGAGAGAATTATGCATTTTATTTCTGGAAAAAAATCCTCAGATGACGCAAATATCGTCATTTTACATCATCAGAGGATTTTTGGCCAGAGGCTAGAGACTACAGCCACTAGATGGCGCTGTTCCACATGTTATCAACCCCCCCATAGGGGAGAGATCTCACGCACAGAATGTAAACGTGTACGGCCGCTCGACCTCGGGCATTAATAACGGAGCGGTGCGGAGCAAAGTGAGTGTTTCAACTTTTCAATGAATTCCTATGAAAGTTAAGCTTCCATGATCTGAAAACACGGCAGACTGGACACACGTTACCTCAGCTCTGCTCAGCTCTTACTTCACTCTCGTGATGAATGAAATCTGACACTGCTGCGTCTGTGACGTGACTTTAGTTCGGCTCACTCACACTTTCTTGAAAAGACACGTACAGTTTTTAATTGTTCTCTAACTGAACGAAATGATTGTATTACTATGAAGATCAAAAAGATGGTGGGGGCGGTGAGATGTAACCAGTAGCCGTGGCTTTGGGAGTGGCCTCGTAGGGCAGTGCATTCTGGGAGTTGTTGTCTTTCATCCATATGAGACAAAAATACATTTTCTGTCTTTTCTCAGTCTAGAAGGCACCAAATTCAAAAATAATTTCACATTTCTACTGCATAAATGACCCAGTTTAAATACACATTCATCTTCCCAGCGCTGAAGTGCCCCTTTAATATTAAATAGCTAAATATTTACCTTTTGAATACTTTAGAATTTGGTATGAAATATAATTTGGTATTAAATCTTTTTTTTTTAATCATTCAATATTTCCATAGCAGTAATTAAAAGTACTGTTACTGTACTGTTATTAAATACATTTAAAATAGCTAAATATTACATAATGTAACATAACTATACAATTTTGAATGGAATAAACCAGTCAAAGTGAAGTGTACCGGTCAAAAGTTTGTTCATCAAGGCTGCATTTATTTGATCAAAAATACAGGAAAAAACGGTAATATTGTGAAATATTATTACAATTTAAAATAGCTGTTTTTTATGTCAATATATTGTAAAATGTAATTTATTTCTGTGATCAAAGCTGAATTTTCAGCATCATTCCTCCAGTCTTCAGTGTCACATGATCCTTCAGAAATCATTCTGATATGAGGATTTATAATCAATGTTGCAAACAGTTGTGCTGCTTCATATTTTTTAATAGCCTGTGATAATTGTCAGGATTCTTTGATGAATAAAAGGTTAAAGAAAAGCATTTATTTAAAATGGAAATCTTTTGTAACATTATATACACTACTGTTCAAAAGTTTGGGGTCAGTCATTATTATTATTATTATTATTATTTATTTATTTTTTTTGTTGACAGAAATTAATACTTTTATTCAGCAAGGATGTGTTAAATTGATAAAAAGTGATAGTAAAGATTTATATTGTTAGAAAATGCAGCTTTGATCACAGAATTATATTTTGAATTACATTAAAATAGAAAACCATTATTTTAAATTGTAATAATATTTCACAGTATTACAGTTTTTACTGGATTTTTGATCAAATAAAAGCACGAGTCTGACTATGATGCTGTCTAGATAGGCAGCTCATGGGGTTTGGAACAGAGCCTGAACGGTGAGACCACACACACACACACACACACACACACACACACACACACACACACACACACACACACACACACACACACACACACACACACACACACACACACACACACACACACACACACACACACACGTCTTCAGATGAGCACAGTTAATCAAGACTAAGTGCAGAGTATTGATCAGAGAGAGAGAGAGAGAGAGAGAGAGAGAGAGAGAGAGAGAGAGAGAGAGAGAGAGAGAGAGAGAGAGAGAGAGAGAGAGAGAGAGAGAGAGAGAGAGAGAGCAGGGGAGAAGAAACTGGTAATACTTTTTCTGATTTATCTACATAGAGGCACCATATCTCTATATGTGCACGAATGCAACAGACAAAAACAGCACTATTCAGAAATATGACATAATACATGAATACATAAATGAGCTCTGCACTGTGATTGACAACACCAAGAACCATAAAGCCACTGTTCCACCTGCACGTCCTACACAGACATGATGCAACAAGTTTCATTTCTCTGTCCTCGCTCAAAGACAAAATGCTGCAAGATGCAACACAATAACAGCCAATGGGTACATATTTAAGATAAGATGCAATTATGAATGTATTCATAATTCATAACGGGCACACACAAAAAAAAAACAGTTAGGACAAAGACACTTCACCAGCACTTCATCATTTAATTTGAAGAAACTATCATCATTCACAGAAGCTCAAAGGTCACGACGTCAAAATAAAGGTTTGGTTTAAATTGTGATAGGAATGTACTTCTTAAAGTAATAATAATAATTTAAAGGAATATCACACAATTTTACTTTAAACTTCTGTTGTGTAGAACATTGATTGCGAAAAAATAAATAAAAGCAATTGTTATTTTTCATTTCATTACTTTTTATAAGATTGATTACTTTGTTAATACTTGATTACCCTTTTTGGTGATACATTTGTATTGAATCATAAATCCAGTGAAATTTAAATAGAAAAAAAAAAGCATTTATGAAAAATTAAAATGGTTAAATTCAATTGATTAGACACTTTTTGAGAATTAAAATTTAATTACACTATTAAAATAGATTCCAGAAATTTAAAAAAAAAAGTAATATGGAGGGAAAATGTGGGGACAACCAATGTCACAAAAATATGATAAAAGATGCCAATTTTCTAATAAAATGAATACCAATAAACAATTCTTCCGCCAAGTAATATAGTGCATTATTAGACAGAACGACACCTTTTAGTTCAAGTTCATTAAACACTTATATAATAAAATAAACACATGACAATGTTCCGCCACAACATCCAAAGAACATCTGGAGAACATCAGCTCTTTCATTTGATTTGTTTCATTATATTGTATGTGATCTGCATAATATTATAGATAAATACTTATATAAGGGACAGAATGAAGCAAACACACACACACACACACCCGCTCCTCTTAAATAAGCTCAGATCTACCCACACATGTTCTGTACTACCTGCTGCCAAAACAATAAACTCCTCCAGACCCAGAGAGATCACTGAATAATACAACAACAGTCTCTACCCACACACACACACACATCCGAGAACCATCAAACGAGCACGACACAGTACGGTATCGCTGGCAGACGCCACCCAACCACCCACATTACACACACACACACACACACACACACACACTCATTACAAGGAAAAAGCCCTCCCTTACATCAAAGGGTGTAAAAAGCAGCTTGTCGTCTTTACAGCATGTGACTAAAGACAGAAACATGTGGGAACAAAGACGGAGATGAATAACAGAGACTCCAGAATCCACTGAGCTTCCTACAGACACCAGATCTGATTGTGTTCAAACATTTTCAGCATCATAACTCCAGTCTTTCAGAAATCATTCTGATATGAGGATTTGATACTCAAGAAACATTTATGATTATTATTAATGTTGTCAATGTTAATATTTTTGCGGAAAATTTTTTTCACAGGATTCTTTGATGATTAGAAAGTTTAAAAAGAACAGAATTTATTTAAAATAGTAATCTTTTTATAAAAAAGCAACATTATAAATGTCTTTACTGTCAATTTAATGCCTCCTTAATTAATACAATTATGAATTTCTTTAATAAAAAAGACCCCGAGTGATTTAAACAGTGCTTAATTTAACTGTCACCGTCCCGCTAACAGGACGTTTGGTGCTCTTTTTATTTATTGCCTTTTTTTCCATGTCACATATTTTAGTAATCATTATAAATGAGGTATCATTTGAAAGCTTACGAACTCAAAATTCATCCTTTGAAAACCGTTACCGTGGAAACTCTCTAAATCATGTTAGTGGGCTCCTCTATGGAATCAGATTCCTGCCTAATGTTTTGCAGTCACGCACCAAAAAATAATAAGCGTGAATCAAAATGTTAAAAACACGTGAAAATATAACGCACAAAACTGAAAAAGCAATGCAAAATTAACCAGAATCACAAACAACGCAGTCACGGAAATAAAAAATAATAAGCGTAAATCAAACATTTAAACAAATTTAAAATGATATTGCTCAAAACTGAATCATGAATTCAAAATGATCTGAATCGCACACAAAATCATGTTTTCTGCTCTTATTTTCATTTTTTGTATGTCCGTGCTCTTTTCTCCTTTACTCAGAGTCGTTTCCACATTCTGCGCTTGCGTTTCCAAATGTTGCAGTTATGCTGCGTTCACACCAAACGCGAATAGAGCGCCAGGAGCGAGTGATTTCAATGTTAAGTCAATGGAACAGCGCAATAGATGCGTTTCGCACGGCGCGATGGACGCGATTCCACCTCATTCGCGCGTCCAGTTCGCGCAAAAATTGGACGCGAATCGAGCGTCTTGCGCGATACGCGCGTTACGCTTTTTGTGCATTCACGCGTTTGAAGCGAATTCACGTCTGACGTTTCAGTTATTTACTGAATTGAATACATATTTAAAAGGTGTTTGCTGTAATCTTACACTGCAAAGTGATAACTTAAAAGGGATTAAATTCATAATTATTTAATGATCGAAGCACACAAAAAATGTATGACAGCCCTATAGTATCAAATAAACATGAATGAACTTCAGAAGGAATGTTGTTTCAACCGCGGAAAGATGTCAGTACACACCGTTTTTCAAGTTCAAGTCCACCGACGCTAATCTATGAACTCTCTTGACTCCGGACAAAAATGGCGGATTCGGCGAATGGGCGGATTATGATTGGTCAGATCGCCTGTCAATCAAACTCCCGGCGAAAGGCTGGCCGTCCAAAAGGAGAAAAGAGCACGGACATACAAAAAATGAAAATAAGAGCAGAAAACATGATTTTGTGTGCGATTTAGATCATTTTGAATTCATGATTCAGTTTTGAGCAATATTATATTTTAAACTTGTTTAAATGTTTGATTTACGCGTATTATCTTTTATTTCCGTGACTGCGTTGTTTGTGATTCTGGTTAACTTTGCATTGATTTTCCAGTTTTGTGAGTTATATTTTCACATGTGCTTTTTACATTTTGATTCACGCTTATTATTTTTTGATGCGTGACTGCAAAACAGGAGGCGGGAATCTGATCCCATACTCCTCCCCTAGTGGGCGGTGTCAGGTTTCATATCACAACATTTATTTGAACGACTTTATAATCAAAACCTTTTCTAATCTTGACGAAACGCATATCGCCGGAAAGGTCTGAGTCTCAAGGTTTCATATTTGGTGTCTGTTTTGTGATAGAAGTAAAATTTGAATAGAAATATATACATTTGTTACAGGAGAACAAATATCACCCAGTGGCTATTTTTGGTACAGCGCCTGAACAAAATCTCTTCAATTTTTGTGATATCAACTTCAAATTTGGAACACAACTTGGTTAGACATGGCTTTGATTTTATAGTAGTTTTAGAGTAAACATTATTTTGTATAAAATATATAATTTTATATAAAATACAATATATAGGACAGTACGTTTGAGTAAATTTCAATTTCCAGATTTTTTTTGAAGTTTTCACTTGAGTGTCTTTAAAATGTAGGTCTATATTCCAAAACTTTCTTGATTACAACCATTTAAGTTTGGATTG
>NC_137107.1:45883166-45908166 GCF_949357685.1 Gobio gobio
GGGTAAAGCACGCCACCACTGGACTCTAGAGCAGTGGAGACGTGTTCTCTGGAGTGACCAATCACGCTTCTCTGTCTGGCAATCCGATGGACGAGTCTGAGTTTGGCGGTTGCCAGGAGAACGGTACTTGCCTGACTACATTGTGCCAAGTGTAAAGTTTGGTGTAGGGGGGATTATGGTGTTGGGGTTGTTTTTCAGGGGTTGGGCTTGGCCCCTTAGTTCCAGTGAAAGGAACTCTTAATGCTTCAGCATACCAAGACATTTTGGACAATTTCTTGCTCCCAAATTTGTGGGAACAGTTTGTGGATGACCCCTTCCTGTTCCAACATGACATTTGGTCTTGAGGAACTTGACTGGCCTGCACAGAGTCCTGACCTCAACCCGATTGAACACCTTTGGGATGTCAGCGGAGACTGAGAGCCAGGCCTTCTCGTCCAACATCAGTGCCTGACCTCACAAATGCGCTTCTAGAAGAATGGTCAGAGATTTCCATAAACACACTCCTAAACCTTGTGGAAAGCCTTCCCAGAAGAGCTGAAGCTGTTATAGCTGCAACCGGTGGGCCAACTCCATATTAAACCCTGCGGATTAAGAATGGGATGTCATTAAAGTTTATCAGATCCTTATAAACAGAACCATATCAGATCCACTCAGAACCAAACAGATGAACAGTAGAACATTATCCACTCTGACTCACACAGAACACAGAGATCAGATTTGCACATAATAGATCTGTATAGAACTTTACAGAACCGCATAGATCAATGCATAAAAACAGACAGAACCACACAAATCAGATCGGCAAATAATAGATCTACTACACAGAACCGCATCAGACCCTAAAGAAGCACACCGAGAACAGACCCACGGCAAACAGAAGCAGACGGAACGCAACCCAGACCCAAAGCACTGTGAAGAAGAGAACACGAAAGGAAATGTTCTTGCTCACTTGACCTCCGACCCGTGACGTCAGCTGCTATCAGAGCTTCAGCTGGAGTTCACAGCACAGACTTTAACAGGGGAGTTTTGATGGGGTTTCAAGTCAATGGCCATTAACATCACAAAGGCATGAAATGAAGACGAGGAGCATGTGTGAAACGAGGAGGGCTTTTTCTGTTTTGTTCCGAGCTAAAACGGCTCCCTGGAGAGCTGTTGGGAGAGAAATCCATCTCGCATCCCATCCGGCCTCTCAGAAACCACCCCGGACTCTCTGAATGATTCTCTCCTCCTCTTGGAAATCTTCAGAATCAAAAGAGGGATGAAGATGCAGGAAGGAAGAGTGCAGGGTTCCCTGCTCATTCTAACGGCCGCAATAAATATGCTAATGCGCTCACATTCACATCCAGCAGCAGCTGCTCAGAGTTTTTCAGCTCAAACGGGCACTAATAAAGTTTCCTTCTCTCTTAAGATTCAAGAAACTTTACTGGCACGGTAAAAAAGCTTTACATGGCCAAAGCGTTAGTAAGATTATACTGTATATACACACACACACACACACACAGATTAATGATCGACTGATGAAGAGTTTTTTTTATTGGCTGATTTAATAAAATGTATATAATGCAGTATAACTGAATTAGTGAAAAAGACATTTGTCGAAAGATTCTGGAATCTACCGCCACTTCAATATAATTATATATATATATATATACTTAAATTCATAATCAAAGCCTCAATCAATATTCATCCACCTATATAATTATTATGATTTTAATGATTCTTTCCAGTTATGATTTTGCTTAAATCAATAGGACCAATGATTGTTTCTTCCTTTATATTTTCTAAAGTTTGTATTTGGTCTTCCAGAGATGAAATATGGATTTGTGTTTCATTGTATTTCATATTTCCTTTTACTGAAACCCTAAAGAATCAAGAGTCTGTACTATTGTCTGTCTCTCTCACTGAGAGAAAAGCACATGTTATCAGTATGTTTAGGAAAACTTTCTCTGGTTGGGGGACCAGATCTCACCAACTCCAACCTTAGAGAGACTGTTTATCTGTGTATGTGCGCAGTATTCGATGTTACAGATCAGCATTGGAGGTGGATTATGGGCATCCTAAAAGATGGGTGGGCTAGTTGTTCTGGACAAGCTGGCGCCTGCTCCAGAATCTGGAAGGTCATTACATGCCTAACTCTGGGGTGAAAGCGTCAACAAGTGATATCTGTACACGTGAATCTGATTAACGGACAATGTGTGGAAATTTAAATGACTGTCCGTTTTCTCTGAGCCAATCAGAATCATTCAACTTGCAGTAATGACGTGGCTAGACCTTGAAAACAGTATAACTGTTCAGATATTGTATGTACAATTGGCGGAGGCGGGTAGGCTGGTAGAGGGAGCGCGGCCTACAAACTCCTTGAGACTTGAAGCTGGCTTCTGCTGATGAAACTGCAAACTATTCTTCAGAACATTTTTCTTTAATTAATTGCACTCCTGACTCTTGGTCTTCATTTTTCACTACTGGTCTTGGGGCCAGATTCACGAAAATCTTCTTAAGAAAGAAGTTAAGAAAATTCTTTAAAGGGGTGGTAAAAACACATTCTTTTGAAGGCTTGACTGTGTTTGTGGGGTGCACTGTAACATGTGTTCATGCTTCGTTTTTAAAAATTGCATTATTTTTCATATATTTGACCTTTATTCTACACTGCTCTGTCCCTCCTTGTAAAACGGTCTGATGGTTTCTGGGTTGTATGAAGCCAGTGCCTCAAAAATACGCGATGGGCTCTGATTGGTCAGCTGGCCCAGTGTGTTGTGATTCGCTAACCGCAGTGCACGTTTGTCGGAAACGTCACGCCCCTTACCTTTACCGGTAGACTGTGCTTTGGTCAGTATTAGAAACAATGGCGTCAATAAAACCACACCAATCTGAGCCCGAATCAGACCCAGAACATTTGAGTGAAGATGATCGAGCAGAACCTGTTCAGTCCTCAAGAGTAAAGACTGCGGATCTATAGTGATCGCTACTGAATGGCCCTGTTACTTTTGTATTTTTAGAACGATTATTGCCAAATATCTGTCACAAGAACTAACCCAAAACGACCACTAAACATTGGCTTTACTATAGTATCCAAATCACACACAGAACCATGTTTAGCATGCCTGTAGATAAACAATACATAAAAGCTCTAATCAAAGAATCATTTACACTAATGCCAAGTTCGCTGTTGAGATTTAAAAGAAGTTTGTAACGTTAGGTGTTTGTCGGATAACGTTAAGTATGAATGAGCATTTAACAGACTGGTTTGCAGAGCCAAACAACGTTGTCATCTGTTAACTTCCTTGCTACAACGTACAATTAACAATACAAACTATTACAGGAAAACAAAAAATAAAGCATACTTACAGGTTGTGGGCCGTAAACAGCTTCTGTTTTAAATCCATCTTTCAGGACAAGCCGCTGTGCATATCCTGTATTGAACTCGTGAAGATTGTGGAAGCTTTCCTCCGTGAAATGTGCAGCACAGAGAGCGAGATTTGGGTAATAATTATGAGGGACCGAGTTAAAAATAAATTTTAACCACTGATCCCTAACTCCCCCGTCCCTAGGAAGGCTGAACAAAGTGGACCTGCAATCCGGATGAAAATAACAGCGTTTCGTCGGCATTGCGGCAACAACACTCCAGCCTAACTATACCACAACAACTCTTCCCCACAGAAATAAAAAATGGCCTCGCCCCCCCCTTATTTAATATTCTCGGAGGAGGGGTTTATGTAAATATTGAGGCTGGTGATGTCACCAACCCTGGAGGAATGTCTGTAGTCGCCTGCTGGCCGTTTGCTGTAGTCCTTAGAAATTGATTTCTTTAAAAGCAAATATCTCCCTTTGCTTCAAACTTTGAACGTTGTAACTTTGCAGATGTTGTTTATGCTCAAACAGCAACATTACACACTAGCTAAAGTTAGAAAAGTAAAATCGTGTTTTAATTCTTAGAAGTTCGTAAGAATGTTCCTAAGTGCAATTCTTGAAAAATTCTCAAAGTTCTCAAATATTTTCTTAAGAACATCTTGATTTTTTACTTAAGAAGAAAATAAAAGGTGTTATATGGTGTTATTTTATTGAAAGGTATTACTGAAGTCTTTCTGCGCTTCCTGCAGATTACCATAGATATCATAATCATAATAAGTGTGCATACTATTTTCGTCGTGACTGGCTTGACGGGAGTTTATCACTCAATGTTGTGTTTTTAATGTGCCGTGTCTGTAAAATCTGTATTTTTTAAGAGCCTAGCCGTTTATCAAGAACGCTGCTCGGGAACCAAAGATCGGCCGTTAGATCGACACAAGACGAATCATATCTCAGAGACATCCGAGCCCGCGGCAGACGCCAGAAGGCCTAGCCGAGGAAAGGAGCGCTGAACACCCGGTGATCGCCTGGATCTCACAACTCCAAAAACGGCAGATAAAATAGTAAAATAGGCGCTCTCTTTATAAATGAACCACAGATTTAATCTTTAAACAAGTACATTCTCGCCTGAAAAAGTCTTAAAACTAAAATTTTTGACACATTAACAGTAGTAGGCTCTTGGTATTTAAGATAGGTTGGAGGTTATCCTAACTTTAAGAAGTTATTTACGATGATTTTTAAGAACATTCTTTTACTTCTTAAATTTGATCTTAAGAACAATCATAAGAAAAAAGATAAGAACGTTCTTAAGAAAAGTTTTTGAGAATAAAACATATTCTTATATTTTAGAAAATAAGAAGAAATTGGCAGTTAAGAATAATTTCATTCTTAAGAATGTTTTGTGAATCCGGCCCCAGGGTCCTAAGCTGTTACCCCAACAATGCATATATCCTTTTTTAATGATAATTTTAAATATATTTTATATACACCGATCAGGCATAAGTTATTCAGTTATTCAGGTGAAGTGAATAACACGGATTATCTCTTCATCACGGCTCCTGTTAGTGGGTGGGATATATTAGAGAGCAAGTGAACATTTTGTCCTCAAAGTTGATGTGTTAGAAGCAGGAAAAATGGGCAAGCGTAAGGATTTGAGCGAGTTTGACAAAGGCCAGATTGTGATGGCTAGACGACTGGGTCAGAGCATCTCCAAAACTGCAGCTCTTGTGGGGTGTTCCCGGTCTGCAGTGGTCAGTCTCTATCAAAAGTGCCCCAAGGAAGGAACAGTGGAGAACCGGCGACAGGGTCATGGGCGGCCGAGGCTCATTGATGCACGTGTGGAGCGAAGACTGGCCCGTGTGGTCCGATCAAACAGACGAGCTATAAAAACACTTAAACTTGCAGTATTGTTCACATGCACACAATGTCCTGCTGTTTTACTGGTGTCCCTAATGATAATTATCATGCTCTCTTTCATTTGAATAACTCCGCCTCTAATCCACTTAAGACTTTTCCTGTGAATGTGAGAGGGCGGGCATGTTGCCATGGCGATGACATATTGATCAGAGCCTGGAGCAAAGGGTTGTGGGACAGAAATCAGTCGGTCCCTTGTGTGAGGAGCTGATGATCAGATAATCTATAAACATAATTTGACCAGAGGGAAAACGAACAAAAACAACAAGGTTCAAATTACCACACAGAAAAAACTGCGGTTACACTTTATTTGAAGGTGTCATTGTAACAGTGTAATTATATTTAATTTAAGTACTAAGTAATATTAATTAACAACACTATTATCCATCTATCTATATTAGGCAGTCCACTTTACTGTCGAACACCTCTTCTGCCTGTATTATGGTATATTTTAATCTGAAAAAAGCGCAAACTAGTTGTAAATAGCAACGCAATGTTCTCAAATCTCTCTATATTATTATCTGAACATGTGATATTGGTTTTAATTGATATGCAATTATGTGCATCAGTGGGCATCTAATTTCATGCAAATAAGCTGAAAAACAGGGAGCTGTTAGTTAAGTGTGTGTGTGTGTGTGTGTGTGTGTGTGTGTGTGTGTGTGTGTGTGTGTGTGTGTGTGTGTGTGTGTGTGTGTGTGTGTGTGTGTGTGTGTGTGTGTGTGTGTGTTTGTGTGTGAGAGAGAGAGAGAAAGAGCAAGACAAACCGTTCCTGCTTGCACACACACACACACACACACACACACACACACATACACACCTGCAGGGGTGAAGCTGAAGACCCCTGTGGGTGGATGGGAAGGGTGTAATTGGTGCCTGTTTAAATTCTCCTGCCTGCCAAAACATTCACTTTCTGCATGCAAACTTTCAGAAATTATGCTGCTCATTATGCCACAGTCATATGCAGTTTTCAGACACATTTTGAGCTTCAGAAAACATTACTTACATTCTTTGATAACGCCTCACTTAAAGACTTACATATATATATGAACTGATCAGGAATTACATTATGACTAATATTGTGTTGTTCCCCCTTTTGCTGCCAAAACAGCCCTGACCCATCGAGGCATGGACTCCACTAGACCCCTGAAGGTGTGCGGTGTTATCTGGCACCAATATGTTAGCAGCAGATCCTTTAAGTCCTGTAAGATGCGAGGTGTGGCCTCCATGGATTGGACTTGTTTGTTCAGCACATCCAACAGATGCTCGATTGGATTGAGATCTGGGGAATTTGGAGGCCAAGTCAACACCTCAAACTCATTGTTGTGCTCCTCAAACCATTCCTGAACCATTTTTGCTTTGTGGCGGCGCATTATCTGCTGAAAGAGCCACAGCCACCAGGGAATATCGTTTCCATGAAAGGATGTACATGGTCTGCAACAATGCTTGTCAAAGTAACATCTACATGGATGGCAGGACCCAAGGTTGCCTCCGCCGGCTTGCCTTCTTCCCATAGTGCATCTGGTGCCATGTGTTATCCAGGTAAGCAACAATGAGCATCATTGAACCCTTCCTTGGAGCACTTTTGATAGAGACTGACCACTGCAGACCGGGAACACCCCACAAGAGCTGCAGTTTTGGAGATGCTCTGACCCAGTCGTCTAGCCGTCACAATTTGGCCCTTGTCAAACTCGCTCAAATCCTTACGCTTGCCCATTTTTCCTGCTTCTAACACATCAACTTTGAGGACAAAATGTTCACTTGCTGCCTAATATATCCCACCCACTAACAGGTGCCGTGATGAAGAGATAATCTGTGTTATTCACTTCACCTGTCATAATGTTATGCCAGATCAGTGTATATAAAAGTGGATACATATTATTTACTCTTATGCAAAGCTACAGTATATGTACTAGCAAATCTCAACTGGTTATGTCGTTGCAAAATATAACTAACCTGCTAAATACAACTAGAAGGCATGAAGGTATTACAACTATTAACATCATGATTTTCTGTAAAGCTACTTTGAAACTAGCTGTGAAAATGGCTCTATTAATAAATACTGCTGTGCATTACAGTGATTTTAGCACAGTTAAAGGCTGCTGTAGGCAGACAGAGAGCCTAAAACCCCATTAATCAAAATCACAGTAATTGCAGCCTGGGTGAATTACTGCTTGGTTACAATGGCAGAAATATAAAAGAAATATTAAACGCTGACATTGGCTAGACCTCAAGAAAGGAATTCTTACGTGAGCCTCCACACATGCGGTATTTTTCTCCGTCTGTCTGATGTCATTAACCTTGCCGTCTTCTCTATCTCTCTGCCTGACCCTGAGAGCCACTGATTTACCCTCAGTCAGTGGTAACATTTCCCATCCTCCTTAAGTGCTGTTCTTACCGTGTGTGTGTGTGTGTGTCCAACATTATCTGTGAAACTCAGAGCTGGATTTAAGTGAGTCAAAGCAGTAATCAGAGCAACAGGGGTCAGAGGTCAAAAGAGAAATCAGAGGAGTGAATTTTATACTAGTTGAACCAACAGCAGATAGGGGGCGGAGCTAAAGGCCCGGTAAGATTTTTACTTTAAATTAAATCAATACTTTTATTGGCAGCAGCACAACACAGTTTTCAACATTGACAATAGTCAGAAATGTTTCTTGAGCAACAAATCCTCATATCAGAATGATTTCTGAAGGATCATGTGACACTGAAGACTTGATCTCAAGAATAAATGACATTTTACATAAAATTTTGTTTTAGTTTTTTACAGTTTTTACTGTATTTTTAATTGAATAAATGAATCCTTGGTGAGCAGAGAAACCCCTCAAAAGGACCCCAAACCTTTGAACGCTATCTGAATGAGTGTGTGCTGTTTAATGATGGATTTGTGTGGGAATTCCCTGTCTTTGCCCGTGGATTTGAGCTGGCAGGGAAATACTCAGAGGAATCGTTTCATTCAAGGCCGAGAAACCCGATCTAATGCTCAACTGCCCTCTGTGAATTATTCAATGGATGGATTTGCAGCTCTTTCATCATTTGAGCTTCTGACAGTGAGCACAGACCTGCTGCCGACTGTGTGTGTGTGTGTGTATGAAAGGGATTCAAGAGACAGTTTCGGAGATGGAAATGCTGCGTGAATGTGTGTTGGAAAAGTCTGAAAGCCCTAATGAATGACGTCCATCGGCGGATGTTATTTTCAAGTGCCGCCTCGCATGAACTAATTCAGTTCCCTTTGCCTGTTCAACGGCACAAAGACAACACACACATGAGATCTCCGCGATATTTCTACAGATTAGAACAAACCCAGAGATTTGCTGAAGTTTCCAGACGATTCTCCTGAGAAAAGTACTCAAGTAATCTCGCATGTGTCTGAAATGGAGCTTAAAATTGCAATCTCAGTATGAACTCAAATATATCTCCTCACATGACCTGAGCTGCTCTCCAGTCTCCACATCCATTCTGCAGCTCTAGACTCTTACAGAGGTCAACAGTGGCCACCCACTCAACTGCGTTGAGTATTTTTCCATTCATTTCTCCAATAGGTATTTTTCATTTGTCTTTGTTAAAGCGTTATAAGCCGTGAGCCAAACCAAGCAGCTACGAGCTGAATCACACTCTGAATCAAACTTTGATTTGAAGCAAAAACATTTTTGAAAATCGGACAAAAAGTCAAAGGTACAGTGGGGCAAAAAAGTATTTAGTCAGCCACCAATTGTGCAAGTTCTCCCACTTAAAAAGATGAGAGAGGCCTGTAATTTTCATCATAGGTACACTTCAACTATGAGAGACAGAATGAGGAAATCACATTGTCTGATTTTTAAAGAATTTATTTGCAAATTATGGTGGAAAATTAGTATTTGGTCACCTACAAAAAAAGCAAGATTTCTGGCTCTCACAGACCTGTAACTTCTTCTTTAAGAGGCTCCTCTGCCCTCCACTCGTTACCTGTATTAAAGTGATAGTTCACCCAAAAATGAAAATTCTGTTATCATCTACTCACCCTCAAGTTGTTCCAAACCTGTATGAGTTTCTTTGTTCTGCTGAACACAAAAGAAGATCAGAGCAACTATTGACTACCATAGTATTTTTTTTTTGGTAGTCAATAGTTGCTGTATCTGCTTGGTTACAAACATTCTTCACTCTATCTTTTTTTGTGTTCAGCAGAACAAAGAAACTCATACAGGTTTGGAACAACTTGAGGGGGAGTAAATTATGACAATTCATTTTTGGGTGAACTATCCCTTTAATTGCACCTGTTTGAACTCATTATCAGTATAAACGACACATGTTCACAACCTCAAACAGTCAGACTCCAAACTCCACTATGGCCAAGACCAAAGAGCTGTCAAAGGACACCAGAAACAAAATTGTAGACCTGCACCAGGCTGGGAAGACTGAATCTGCAATAGGTAAGCAGCTTGGTGGGAAGAAATCAACTGTGGGAGCAATTATTAGAAAATGGAAGACATACAAGACCACTGATAATCTCCCTCAATCTGGGGTTCCACGCAAGATCTCATCCCGTGGGGTCAAAATGATCACAAGAACGGTGAGCAAAAATCCCAGAACCACACGGGGGGACCTAGTGAATGACCTGCAGAGAGCTGGGACCAAAGTAACAAAGGCTACCATCAGTAACACACTACGCCACCAGGGACTCAAATCCTGCAGTGCCAGACGTGTCGCCCTGCTTAAGCCAGTACATGCCCAGGCCCGTCTGAAGTTTGCTAGAGAGCATTTGGATGATCCAGAACAGGATTGGGAAAATGTCATATGGTCAGATGAAACCAAAATAGAACTTTTTGGTAAAAACTTAACTTGTCGTGTTTGGAGGAGAAAGAATGCTGCATCCAAAGAACACCATACCTACTGTGAAGCATGGGGGTGGAAACATCATGCTTTGGGGCTGTTTTTCTGCAAAGGGACCAGGACGACTGAACCGTGTAAAGGAAAGAATTAATGGGGCCATGTATCGTGAGATTTTGAGTAAAAACCTCCTTCCATCAGCAAGGGCATTGAAGATGAAACGTGGCTGGGTCTTTCAGCATGACAATGATCCCAAACACACCACCCGGGCAACGAAGGAGTGGCTCCGTAAGAAGCATTTCAAGGTCCTGGAGTGGCCTAGCCAGTCTCCAGATCTCAACCCCATAGAAAGTCTTTGGAGGGAGTTGAAAATCTGTGTTGCCCAGCGACAGCCCCAAAACATCACTGCTCTAGAGGAGATCTGCACAGAGGAATGGGCCAAACTACCAGCAACAGTGTGTCAAAACCTTGTGGAGACTTACAGAAAACATTTGACCTCTGTCATTGCTAACAAAGGGTATATAACAAAGTATTGAGATGAACTTTTGTTATTGACCAAATACTTATTTTCCACCATAATTTGCAAATTAATTCTTTAAAAATCAGACAATGTGATTTTCTGGATTTTTTGAAGTTGAAGTGTACCTATGATGAAAATTACAGGCCTCTCTCATCTTTTTAAGTGGGAGAACTTGCACAATTGGTGGCTAACTAAATACTTTTTTGCCCTACTGTACAAGACTGTGAACTTAACAGCTTTAGTGAGGGAAAGAACTACAATCCCATGAAGCATTGCGAACAACATAATCAAATGAAAAACAATTGAGAAATATAAAACTACTACTTTTAAAATGTTGATATACTGTTTATTGCCAAATATATATTGAAATATTTCAGTATTTTTTTAGAGTGTAGGGAGACTAGATTGTCATTCACAGTGCCTCATGGAAGTGGGCGGAGCTAAAGAGATCTTTTGGCATGTTTTCTTCTGGTGTAAGGACAAATGGGTCCCCCCCTGAAATCGGGTCTCCTTTAGGACCCCAAGCGATCCCATTGGTTCAAATTGCTTTTAATAGGTACTCTCTTTAGCACCTGATTACAATTCCTACAAAATCATTTTATGATAAATTGTTGTTTCAACTACATTATAATGACCATTTATGTCTGTATTAGTTAGCTTGCATACTATCATAGCATACAGAGAAGCGATTAGCACGATAGCTTTGTTTATACATACATTTGCACTTAACCTACATACAGGTGCTGGTCATATAATTAGAATATCATCAAAAAGTTGATTTATTTCACTAATTCCATTCAAAAAGTGAAACTTGTATATAATATTCATTCATTACACAGAGACTGACATATTTCAAATGTGTATTTCTTTTAATTTTGATGATTATAACTGACAACTAAGGAAAATCCCAAATTCAGTATCTCAGAAAATTAGAATATTGTGAAAAGGTTCAATATTGAAGACACCTGGTGCCACACTCTAATCAGCGAATTAACTCAAAACACCTGCAAAGGCCTTTAAATGGTCTCTCAGTCTAGTTCTGTAGGCTACACAATCATGGAGAAGACTGCTGACTTGACAGTTGTCCAAAAGACGACCATTGACACCTTGCACAAGGAGGGCAAGACACAAAAGTCATTGCAAAAGAGACTGGCTGTTCACAGAGCTCTGTGTCCAAGCACATTAATAGAGAGGCGAAGGGAAGGAAAAGATGTGGTAGAAAAAAGTGTACAAGCAATAAGGATAACCGCACCCTGGAGAGGATTGTGAAACAAAACCCATTCAAAAATGTGGGAGAATCACAAAGAGCTGGAGTCAGTGCTTCAAGAACCACTACGCACAGACGTATGCAAGACATGGGTTTCAGCTGTCGCATTCCTTGTGTCAAGCCACTCTTGACGAACAGACAGCGTCAGAAGCGTCAGAAGCGTAAATGAAACAAATTATTGATGTTCAATGATTCACTTAATAGGCTATTATTATTATTATTATTATTATTATTAATTCATTAACAGTAAATCAAGTAATGTATGTAAAATGTTATGTAAATCCAGTGGTCAAACCAAACAGGAATCCTGACGTATATTCAGATCTTATAAATTAACTGGATGACAACTAGTGACTCCTTTAGGCCAGCTTTAGGAGAAACACCTGAGGCAAAGTTGATATCGAAACAAAACACTCCAAAGAACTGTCTCCTGAGCTGTAAAGGAGAAATACACTTCTGAAAGCTGCCTCTTTTCCTGCTGTCTTTACTCTGGAAAGACTATATTTATCTCCATTTCTCTCTCTCTGGGTTCTGTTGCTCATGAATAGCATCTGCTTTGACCTCAGGGTTCGGCCGTCACGGTTAAAGCACTTATCTGAGCCTGAATAGACAGCGACTGGCTCTTTCATAGTCCAGCCATACAAACCCTCATGTGAACATCTCCACACATCCACAAACAACCTGCCTACTGCTGTAGCGACCCGGTGGTCACATGACAGGTGTGACAACACGAGTGGACATACAGGAGTGGGTGGATGTCGTCCTGATGTGTCAATCATCGCTGCCATGCCTAAACTGTTACTGTGTTACTGTCACTGTCAGACACGTCACACTCGCATGCTTTATGGCGAAGGACAATTCACTGTGTTTTGTTCAAATGTTTCCTTCAGGCTTACATTATGGGCCAAACGTTTGGAATAATTAAGAAAATAAGTATCTTCTGCTTACCAAGTCTGCCTTCATTTGATAAAAAAATTGTGAAATATTATTACAATTTTCAACAATTTTTTCTTCTACAAAATCTCTCTTTTTTTTTATACCAGGAAATGGATTATTATTTTAAAACTATAAGCTGTAATAATGCAGGCTGACGGCTTCAACAGAAGCAAATACCATTGATTAACAACCTCGTAGTTCACAGTAGGGGTGTCTTTAAAGGTTAATATGTTCAAAATAATTTTCCTTATGGAGAAAATTAATGGAGTTTTTACTTCTGGTGTAGTGACAAATGGGTCCCCCCCTGAAATCGGGTCTCCTTTAGGACCCCAAGCGATCCCATTGCTCCATTGTTCAAATTGTCATGTAACATGATTGTTAAAAAATCATGTTATGATAAATTGTTGTTTCAACTACATTATAATGACCATTTATGTCTGTATTAGTTAACTTGCATACTTACATAGCATACACTCTAAAAAAAAAAAGGTTCTATATTGCACCAAAAATGGTTCTTGGCTCGTAATCATAGGGGAACCTTTTTTAGTGCTATATAGCACCAATTTTGGTGCTTCAGTGGTTCTTCAGCGGTTCTTCAGAGGTTCTTCAGCGGTTCTTCAGAGGTTCTTCACCGGTTCTTTGACTAAGGTGCTATATAGCACCTCTGAAGAACCGCTGAAGAACCACTGAAGAACCACTGAAGCACCAAAATTGGTGCTATATAGCACTAAAAAAGGTTCCCCTATGATTACGAGCCTTTTTTTGTAGAGTGTACAGATAAGCGATTAGCACGATAGCTTAGTTTATGCATACATTTGCACTTAACCTACATATATTCTCAATCATCTTTAATGTAATTATGCGTTAAATTAAGTGTTAAATGTCCAAATATTTCAGTTATAAATAAAACAAATGAATGATGTTCAATTATTCACTTAATATGCTATTATTATTATTATTAATTAATTAACAGTAAATCAAGTGTAAGAAATTACTATTTGATTAAAAAAAATAGTGAAATATTATTACAATTTACAACACTTGTTTTCTATGTGAATATACACAATATTGCCAAAAGTATTGGGACACTTCTCCATATCATTGAATTCAGGTGTTTCAATCACTTCCATGGCCACAGGTCTATAAAATCAAGCACAGGCATGCAGACGCTTCTACAAACATCTGTGAAAGAATGGGTCGCTCTCAGGAGCTCAGTGAACTCAAGCGTGGTACCGTGATAGATACAATAAGTCCATTCATGAAATTTCCTCACTACTAAATATTCCACGCTCAACTGCTAGTGGTGTTATAACAAAGTGGAAGCAATTGGGAACAACAGCAACTCAGCCACGAAGTGGTAGACCACGTAAAATCACAGAGCGGGGTCAGCGCATGCTGTGGTCTTCAGATTAGCTCAAGAACAGTGTGTAGAGCTTCATGAATGGGTTTCCATGGCCGAGCAGCTCATCCAAGCCTTACATCACCAAGAGCAATGCAAAGCGGGGGATGCAGTGGGGTAAAGCACGCCGCTACTGGACTCTAGAGCAGTGGAAACGTGTTCTCTGGAGTCAGGGCCGGCCCTGACCAATTTGCTGCCCTAGGCAAGATTTTACTTGGTGCCCCTTGTATCAAGGTTTAACACTACATGTTTTCAGTCTAAGTTGCGGAAACACTGGTACTGTTTTATTTTTTTAATGCATTGATGTTTTTTAATTTTTATTGTTGTTGTTTTATATGATGTCCAGTCCATTCTACCCCGTCATTATGTTCATGATATTAATATTATTTAATTTTTTTAAAAGGCTGATGATAGTTAAACTATACAAAAATAGCACCTACGCCACATTACAGCCTAAACACAAATAACAAGTAATTGCATCTAGCATTCATGCACTAACTATTGAGAACTAGCAAAAGTGTTTGTTTTCCAGTAGATGGCAGCAAACTTCCACTAATATGCACATTCATGTTTTCACCATGAATTAAACTGAGAAATTTAGATATTTAATGTGAAATGTACATAAAATGTTGCTATTTTAAATAAACCTGTATATAAATATCAGTACTAATTTAAGTAAAAATGTCCATATGTCCCCTTAAAACTGCACAACTGTAGAATAAAAACATTAGGCTATTAAAAAAGTGATATTACATGCGTTTAAAAATCAGATATGAATTTTTTTGACAAAATACACTATCTTAGGCCACTGGAGAACCCAGCTGCTTGCATATAGTTCAAGGTAAAACTGGAATTAATTAGCGTACTTTAGTATTTTACTACTATGCAATTAATTAAATAAGTTAATTCATTACACCACTTTACCTCTGTCTTTACACTGCAAAAAATGCTCTTCTTATTTAGTATTTTTTTTCTTGTGTCCAGTCCAACCATCAAAAAATTCTTAAATCAAGATGTATTTACTAGTAAAATGGCAGATAATTTTTTCCTTGTTTTCTGGGGGAAAAAAATCAAAATGAAGTGAGTTTTAGCTTAAAACTAGCACAATTATCTGCCAAATGGGGTGAGAAGAATTATCTTATTTCTGTTTGGGACAGAAATAAGATTTTAATCAGAAACAAGCTTATTTTTCTCACCCCATTGGCAGATAATTTAGCTTGTTTTAAGCATAAACTCTCTTAAGAAAAAATATTATTTTACTTATCTAGTAAATGCACCTTGGTTTAAGAATTTTTAGATATTTAGACTAGACACAAGACAAAAATACTACATAAGAAGAGCATTTTTGCAGTGTTTCCCTTATCTTGCCTGCATCAGAGAGCTTCTGTTTTTTTATGACACTACAATTCGGCCATCCGTCATAAATTATCAGGCAACTTTCACCGTGTCTACACCTGGAGCGAGCGGCCAAGCACCCTAAAAAATGAAAGCAATCCTGTCTACATTAGATGCGGCGAGAGGCGACGCGACACAACAAATTCCATAAATTAAACTGATCGCGCGTTATATTTCTGATGCACTTCAAGTAGATCGGCGGGGGAGATTGATGAGGCGGACCGGGAAGAGACGGGGGACTTAGTTAAGTTTTTTTGCGCTTTATTTGGTCATATTTCAAATTAATATGAATAAAATAGTATCAGTAATACATTTTGGCGCCCCTATGGATGAGTGGCGCCCCTAGCATTTGCCTATTCCGCCTAATCCACGGGCCGGCCCTGTCTGGAGTGACCAATCACGCTTCTCTGTCTGGCAATCCCATGGACGAGTCTGGGTTTGGCAGTTGCCAGGAGAACGGGACTTGCCTGACTACATTGTGCCAAGTGTAAAGTTTGGTGGATGGGTGATTATGGTGTGGGGTTACTTTTCAGGGGTTGGGCTTGGCCCCTTAGTTCCAGTCAAAGGGACTCTTAATGCTTCAGCATACCAAGACATTTTGGACAATTTCATGCTCCCAACTTTGTGGGAAGAGTTTGGGGATGGCCTCTTCCTGTTCCAACATGACACCAGTGCACAAAGCGTCGGTCCATAAAGACATGGATGAGCGAGTTTGGTGTGGAGGAACTTGACTGGCCTGCACAGAGTCCTGACCTCAACCCGATTGAACACCTTTGGGATGAATTAGAGCGGAGACTGAGAGCCAGGCCTTCTCGTCCAACATCAGGGCCTGACCTCACAAATGCGCTTCCAGAAGAATGGTCAAAAATTCCTTGTGGAAAGCCTTCCCAGAAGAGTTGAAGCTCCATATTAAAACCCTACTGATTAAGAATGGGATGTCATTAAAGTTCATGTGCATGTAAAGGCAGGCGTCCCAAAACTTTTGGCAATATAGTGTAAGTTAAAATGTAATTTATTCCTGTGGTCAAAGTTGCATTTTCAGCATCATTACTCCAGTCTTCAGTGTCACATGATCCTTCAGAAATCATTCTGATATGAGGATTTGATGCTCAAGAAACATTACCTAGTCAATATATAGGTAGAAATTGTAGCTTCATCATCATTGAAGCTGAAATATCAGAGGAAATATATCAAGCTACATTGGGGGATCAAAAATGTTGAGAACTGCTGCTTTAAATCACCTATGTATAAATGAAGATATTTTTATGAAGTTCACCTTTGAAGGACATCTGGAGTTGTGTCTGGGATGAGGGCCGCACACTGTTAAACACCTGGCACAGGTGCGGTGGAGTCTGCGGTCGCCTGTTTGCAGACATCAGGTGCGGCTCTGTCAATATATCGTCAGATCTGAGCGAGAACAATGAGCAGGAAAACCCGTCAGCTTTCGGCACACAAGCTACTACTGCATCACAGAAGAGAAAGAGGGAGCGTTAGAGGGAGGCGTGGGGGTTTACGGACCCGTCAGGCCTCTTTCTCTCGCTGTCATCTCAGTTCACCTCCGCCGATAATAAATGGCTGCTGACGTTGATGTTAATTGGCTTTTTCTCCACTGAGCAAAAGCCTGTGTGTGAAGAAATCAGGAATATAACACTCTCTCATCCTCTACAGCGTTTGCCAAATCCCTCAAATCAGGTGTCACTTTATTGTTAAGTGATCAGACACACCACTTTCACCCGCTGGACCATAAAAAGGGAATAAAATCCCACACTTGCTATGCGGTTGCATTCTAGCCCAAGTAAAAAGGTTAGAGGGTATCACTAACCCTAAGTATGAGCATTGTGTTTCTTGCATCCTCTTTAAATATAATTGTATTTTATTCTGAGCTACATTTCCTCATATAACCATATTTGGAGGTTAATGGTGAAGTGCAGGACTGTGTTAAGCTCTAATGAAGAGCTGTGATGTGTCATTTAGTTGAAGGTTTTCCTCCCACACACACGGAATCCCCACTCTGCAGCGTCTGATTGGCCGTCGGAAGTCACATGACAGATTTCCGGCGTGAGTCGTGAGTGGAGGAGGGAAACCCACCCTGAAGGGATTGACACAGCTGTGTGTGTGTGTGTGTGTGTGTGTGTGTGTGTGTGAAGCCTCGTCTTTACACGATCACAAATTTTACACTTCAAAACACTGACTCCAAACGCTGATGGGTTTCTCAGTGATGACACACAGTTTCTATCATCTTTGCGGTGATAGAATGTCACTGTGGTAATATTGTCAGTCTTCAGTCAGACGCTCTTCTTTTCTCAGAAGCAGAACTATCATCTTTCTACAGTGAATTATAATGGAGGGACAGAGAGATTGTATATGTATAAAAGGAAATAGCACATCCAAAAATGAAACCTATCATTATTTACTTGTCCCAAACCAATATGGCTTTCGTAGAGCACAAAAGGAGACATTTTGAAGAATGTTCACGCTGCTCTATTGAATGTGTAGGGTGACCATGTGCTCAGTTCTCCAAAAATGTACTGTTATGTCTTGATGTCTTCCATGCATTACAGACGTCCTTATAGAACTTTACAATAAAGTCCCACTTGTTAACCTTAGCTCATCTCAAGTCGGACATGAACGGAAAGATTAACTCAAGATTAACTTCAAAGATGTGTTTAATCTGAAAAGAAAAGCACTGAAGTTTAGAAGAAGAATGAATTTGGCTCGTTTTTACCTCTGACGTGTTTTTAAATCAGGATTCATTATGAAACAGCATTACAAAGGACAGGGTGTTTTATATTCAGTACATGCAAATGGAGTCAAATGTTTTAAAGCTGCTAACACACATCACGGCCCACACACACGCTCGCATTAATGGTGTTTTTCAGAGTGCTGCGCTTTTAAACTGTCACAACACACTCACTCAAAAATCTCACTAAGCACTGAAATTAACACAGTACAGGCAGAAAAATGAAACTGTCAGTGTTTTTTCAACTGCCTGTAGAAGAACCAAAACCCCAGAGGAACCAAAGAACCAATTGGAAGAACATATCATATGTTTAAATAACCTTCAAAGAACAATATAGTCAAGTCAAAGTCATTTCGATGATCTCTACCAAATTTTGTGCCCATAACTCAAAGCGTTTAAAATGTATTCGAATTTATGTAAATTTTCACAATGGCGAACAAGCGATTGGTTTGATCCTGGCATCTTCTGAACACTAGGAGGTGATGTCTTCAAATTTCTCAGGTACCTCCGTGACATACTATCAATGATCCCTACCAAATGTTGTGCCAATAACTCAAAGTGTTTAAAAGATATGATAATTTATGTCAATTTTCACAATGGCGAACAAACGATTTGTTTGATCCTTGCAAAATGAATATCAACGGCTTTGGCACGACCCAAAGAATCCTTAGACACCAAGAACCTTGAATTACTAAATGTAGAAATATACATATAAATTTTAATACTATTTTCTATACATATTTATATCAGTGATGCGCGGGTTGATCCAAAATGAGCGGGTGCCCGCGGCCACCCGCGGTTACCCGCGGTTACGAGTCATCCAAAAATATTTTTAATGATATTCGGGTCACGGTCGGTCGGATCGTCAATAAATCCTTATTTACCTTTTGAATGTTGAGCGTTATTAACTTTTGAATAAATGCTGACGCGGGACAAAATGCCCGATTTCCCAAAACGTTGAACTGAGCAATGCCATTGTACCATTTTAATAGGCTACTTTTAAACGCATTTAAAGTCAGTTCTGAGAGGGGGCGGGATTTTTGTTGGGAAAGTCGGGGGAGAGACGCACACTTCGATTAGACTGGATAAACACATGCAGCATCTTAATTGTTAAGAAAATTAAACGAAATAAATGAATAAATCAAGCCTGTATTACATAACACTAGGCTATATCATACAGCATTCCGAAAAATAACAGTTTGCGCTCCTAAGGGCTTTCACACTTTTCCAAATGTTTTCCAAATGTGGGCTGATGAATTCTTCAAGCCGGGTCGAAACATAAACATCGCGTTCATCAATAATATGCATCTGGAGCTGAAATGGAAAATGATGGGCCGCCTCAAGAACTTCCTGCTCTCGCTGCTGCACCTCTGAGCGCACCACGTCAGGGCCTGAAACATTTTCTCAATGGCCCAATGAGCTACGATGAGCATTTACTACTTTTAAAAAATGCGGGTCAGGAAGCGGGTCGGGTACAATATTTTCTTCTTTTTTTTTGCGGTCCGAGTTGCGGGCGGGTTAGTTGAAAACGTTGGTCGGGTGCGGGTTGTTTATACATTGACCCGCGCATCACTGATTTATATACATTTTATACTATTTTTATACAAACAAAAGAGTAATTAAAATGTAAAATTGTATATCTTCTGAACACTAGGAGGCGATGTCTTCAAATTTCTCAGGTACCTTCGGGACATACTATCAATGATCTCTACCAAATTTTGTGCCGATAATGCAAAGCGCTTAAAAGATATTATAATTTATGTCAATTTTCACAATGGCGAACTGGCAAAATGAATATCAACGGCTTTGGCATGACCCAGAAAAACCGTAAACACCAAGAACCTTGAATTGAGTAAATGTAGACGTGACTGTCTTTGATAAAATTCACCTCAACAATGAAAAATTCTTTAAAGCTTTACTTTGAGAAAACTGGCAAAGGCCACATCTTAAATGCTAAACAGATCAGTTGGCTGTTTACCAGGACTGTCAGGCCCCAAATTGCCATCCAAATTTATCCTACCACATTAAAAAGTTATAAATGAAGGCACAGTAAACAATTCTGGTGGACTAAGGGTCTGACTGCCATGTTTTCTGGCTGTCTGCTGTCAAACAGAAGTCTAATTACAGAGCTGGAACACAAACGCTGACGGACCGGACCAGACCGGAGTGGGTGGCAATGTCTGCAACTGTTTTGTTTTTTATCATGGGCTGAGTTTGCAGACGTTTTTAGTGCTACTGGAGATCCAGAAAACGCTGATAATAATGTCATATGCGTCAAAAAGTTTGTGTTGGGATTAAACTTGGCAGTTAAATGGACGTCAAGTTGAGTGCATGCGATCAAAGACTGTTTAATAAAGAGAAATACATGGAAGAATACAAATTCTGTCATTTACTCAACCTCATGTTGTTCCAAACCTGTGTGACTTTCTTTCTCCAAGAACAAAAGCAAGTTTTTGAAGAGTATTCTGACCACTCTTATCCACATAATAAAACTGTGAAAAATGAGAAATAGCTCTCAAAACTTGAGTTAAAAAAATTCTTGAGTTAATTAAGTTGATGCAAATACATAAAAAAAAAAAAATTTGAATAGTGCTTTTTTGTGTCATTTTGGAGCTTGACATCTTCTATTGACTTTCATGATATCTAGAAGAATAAAGAACCGAACAAAGAAAGGTTTGGATGACAAAAGGATGATTTTAAGGGAGAAATGATTCCTTTAACTACCAAAAAACTAAATAGGAAACAAAAAGGATGAACTGTCAGCTAAAAACAATGGCTTCCTCAGACAGTCATTAATATGAAGCGTGTTTTTTGCGCTCTAAAGATGTCGTTCATTTATTAGGAACACGGAGGAGGCGTGTTGGTGACCTACTTGCCGTTGAATCTGTGCTGAGAATCACTAATCAATATGGCTACAACAGAACAGATGATATTACATCTATCAAAGACCCTCATTCATGTGAATAATGACCTGATCACACACACAAACACACGCAATGATGGATAGACAAGCCTGGACGTTACCTGAAAAACATGCCATCAGTCGATGGTTTGGCAACACTTTACAATCAGGTTTCGTTTGTTAACATTAGTTAACATGAACAATGAAAAATGCTTTCTTAGAAAATACATTATTAAAATAACCGACGTTAATAAAGATCAATAGATACTGAAACAAATCACAAATGCATTGCTCATTAGTTATGCGACAGAGAAACGTGCGCACAGCCCTCTTATGAATTTTGTCTTTGAACTTCCATTTTTGCAATAACTCAATATTTCTATGGCATCTCTGTTGAAGAATAAGCAGCTGGTAAAGTGGATTTACTTATTGTAGAGTCAACGAAAGTTATCCTGAGTACATTCATAAATATGTAAGATCGCTGTGGAAATACAACCCTGAAAAGGGGCGGGGCTACATACAGTCTATACCAGGGGTTTTCAAACTTTACGATGCCAAGGACCCCCAAATATGATGAATCTTTTATGAAGGACCCCCTAAATACAACATATTGTTTCCTAACTTAAATTGGCTATGCTTAATGTCAGATGTATAAACCTGAAGAAGAATATTTTCTATAAAAATGTATTTGTATAAGCAACTTACACAATAAATGTATGCTTACAGCGTACAGCTTACAGCGTTAAGAATACTGCCTTACAACCCCAGTGAGCAAGATAAAGGGGACTATAGAGAGAAAAAGTCACTAGAAAGATACATATTATACGGCATTTTTGCTTCGTCTTTTTATTCTCTGACATTTTCCGGGGACCTCTTAGAACCTGCCGGAGGACCCCTGGGGGTCCACGGACCCCAGTTTGAAAACCCCTGGTCTATACAACGGGGCTGTTGAATGCTTGATTCTGATTGGCTGATGAACGTTCTACGATGTGCACTTATTTTCATGGAAACTCACAGCTGAAGTAGTTCCAGGGTGATATTGACCGCATTAGTTTCAGATCGCTTCGACAAATTATATTTTGATATACTCAACAGCAAAATTACCTTACTGAATGCATTAAAGGTGCAGTGTGTAAATTAGAGCGGCATCTAGTGGTGAGGTTCTGAATTGCAATCATCCCACGCTCACCCCTCCCTTTCGAAGCACATAGAGAAGCTACGGTGGCCGACACAGGACAAAAATGTCGTCGTTGGAGTCAGCAGAGAGTGACTAGCGCACTTTGGATTAGTCTATTATTTTAAATAAAAAGTTTTTTATCCAAAGCGACTAAGAAATGAGAGCAATAGAAGCAACTAGAACAGTCAAGGGCAACAGCATGCAAGCGCTGTAACACGTCTCAGTTAATCTAGCACAGAACACATAGGACATTTTTATTTTTTTTATAAATATATAAATAGACAAACAGAAAGTGAATGGAGTGCTAAGTGCTATTGGTCAGGTGCTGCTGGAAGAGATGGGTCTTTAGATGTTTTTTGAAAATGGTTAGAGAGTCGGCTGCTCGAATTAAGATAGGCAGGTCATTCCACCAGGTGGGAATGGTCCAGGAAAAGATCAGTGAGAGCGATTTCATGCCTTTTTGTGATGGCACCACAAGGCGTCCTTCACTAGCAGAACGTAAGTTCTGGTGGGTGTGTAAGCCTGAACGAGCGAGTATATAACAAGCAAGGTATATTGGCACAGAGCCAGTGGTTGTTTTGTAGGCGAGGACCAGTGCCTTGAATTTGATGCGAGCGGCTATTGGCAGCCAGTGCAGACTGATGAAGAGAGGCGTGACGTGCGTTCTCTTCGGCTCATTAAAGACCACCCTCGCTGCTGCATTCTGGATCAGTTGCAAGGGTTTGATAGTGCATGCCGGAAGGCCCGCTAGAAGAGCATCACAGTAGTCCAGTCTGGAGAGAACAAGAGCTTGGACCAGTAGTTGTGTGGCATGCTCTGATAGGAAGGGTCTAATCTTCCTAATGTTGAATAGTGCAAATCTACAGGATCGGGTTGTTGCAGTAATGTGGTCAGTGAATTTTAGCTGATCATCAATCACAATTCCAAGATTCCTGGCTGTCCTGGACGGAGTTATAGTTGATGAATCTAGCTGAATGGAGAGATTGTGGTGAAGTGCTGGGTTGGCTGAGACCACAAGCAGATCTGTCTTTGCAAGGTTGAGTTGCAGGTGATGTTCCTTCATCCAGGCAGAAATGTCTGTCAGACAGGCAGCGATACGAACACCAACTGAAGTATCATCTGGTTTAAATGAGACGTAGAGTTGAGTGTCATCAGCGTAGCAGTGATAGGAAAAGCCATGTTTCTGAATGACAGATCCTAGTGATGACATGTAGATGGAGAAGAGAAGTGGTCCAAGCACTGAGCCCTGGGGAACGCCAGTGGCTAGATTGTAGAGTAGGCAAGAGAAGCCTATGTTCATGAAGAACCGTTCATGTTCAGAAGGAAAGTTCAAATTCAGAGGGACAGCTCACATTCAGAAGAAACATGTTGAAGAACTGTTAATAATAAAGATTGAGAAGATTGGATCAGTTGCGCTCTTGAAACATTTTTTATGTGTAATACTTGATGCGGCCCAGCCTGACCCAGAGTCTACCTCCAGCGGCCCCCAGGTAAATTGAGTTTGAGACTCCTGTTCTAAGGTAATAAAAACATAACGGTTCATTATGTAAGGTCTTTATACACCACTGAAGTTATGTATATTATATTGCATTTCTGGCAATAAACTCTCATAATTACTACACACTGCACCTAAACAGTAGCCATAAATGGACAAACTTCTCTACAGAGTGCTAGCTAATCTCTCCGAAGACAACATTTTTGCCGTCGCTTCTCTATGTGCTCAGAAAGGGAGGGGTGAGCAGGGGGATTGCAATTCACAACCTCACCACTAGATGCTTCTAAAATTCACACACAGTAGCGAAAATGTTTTTATGGTTTGAGTTACAGTTTTAGTTAACTATAATAAACCTGATAATGGGACTATATTGTAAAGTGTTATCAGATTTGTATTTTTTTTGTCTCATATTTTTATATTAGAGCAGCCCAGGTTTTGTTCGCACAACATGCATCTGAACTCTAGGTCATACTGAGAGAAATGGAGGGCCGGAGGGAGGAAACACAAAGAGAAAGAATGAGAAATAAGTGAGACAGAAGAGAAAGCAGATGTTTCAGTGCACTGTGTTCAGCTGCGTATTGCCACAGGCGATTGTGCTCTGCTGTGATGCCACAATGCACTAAAAATACATTCATCAAAAGAAAATTCCCACGGCCAATCCGTGCAGGAAGAAGCGCTGAAGGCCACGAGCAGGAGAAAATGAACTCTTTTCAAGCACAGTTGGTCTCTTCACATCCACTCAATGCTTTGAGAAGGCCAGCAGGTGAGGGTGGTTTCTATTACTGCACCACACAAAAGAGCAAAGCGTGAGCAGACAAGGGGAATATCTCAGCAAACCAGGCCTGGTTCTTTAAGACAAACGGCGAGTCTAATAGTGAACGCCAAAAATAAACACGCTGGAGGAAAATGTGTTTTCATCATTATTGCTCATATTTAAAGGAGTCCGAAATCACACACTGTCTGAGTAGGTACTACATTTGAATTTGAATACTTTGCGACCGTTAAAAAAGTATGTTCTATATAGTATGAATGTAATCCGGACGTACTACATCCGCCATGTTGTCATTATCATGTGACCTACCAGAGTCAGCTGCATTCATAAATCCTCTC
>NC_137107.1:45913166-45925666 GCF_949357685.1 Gobio gobio
ACGAACACTTGAAATGAAATCAGCGTGATAAAAACTGCCTACAATGACAGAAACCATCTTTAGGAAACGATTATTTGAAGTGTAATTTAATTGTTTAGTGTGTCTCGCGTCCATTCTAATACATGGAGAGGCGGGGTTTAGGAGCTAAACTGGGACCGGCCACCGGGGGGCGATCAAGGTGCGGAGGCTTCAGTTTCTGAGAGGAGGGCTGCAGGCTTTAGTCTCATTGTTAGAGCATCCAACTTTCGTGTCGGCGGACCCGGGTTTGAGCCCCGCTTGGAGTGGGCGGTTCGAGCAGGAGGGGTTACACATGTACTTTTTAAATAACCATAACTTGCTCAATTTTCTACTGATTTTCAAACTGTTTGGTTTGTTATAAACGTCAGAGATGTAGTTATGACACTGCATACTTGTGAATAATTATTCATAATTTGTTCATGCATCCATTTATTTTTTCATTAAGAACAATAAAGCATTACAGATAAAGAAGGATACATTTAAAGATAGAAATATACAAGAGATAGATAACAAATAGCACCAAGCCGCTGCACCCATGGTACGGCAGCAAGTTCCTTGATTATTAAGGCCTGTACACACCGGGACGAATATCGCGCGCGCTTATCGCCAGCGTTTTTCGTGCCGTTTTTCGGCGCGTCTTGAGTGTTCACACCCAAGCGATTTTCACTGGCGCTGCGCCGAGTGAACGTGCACATTCAGTCGATGCGCTCCCGGTACACAAGATGGTGCTGCGGCACTTTAAGCCTCTGACACTCGCTTGTCACACAGAAGGAGAAGAGAGACAGTATTTACGTGCTTGCCAAAACCATAGACATATTATGTATATGGACAAAACCATTCACACACTTTTTGCTAACTGGCAAGCAGCATTAGCAGTTCATCTTCTTCTTTGTCTACTTACTACTTCTTCGTCGTATCAATGTGTGCTCGGCAAGAGCGTTTTGTGCTTGAGCGCCACCAAGTCGTGTTTTACTGTCACTTCAGCAGCTCCAGGCACGTGAACAAAAGCGGCGATCTCATTGGTCGGCCAGTTTTTTATGCGCCGCGTCAAAATAAAAAAACGAACCCGAGGCGTTTTTTTTAAAATGACGCTTTTACGCCTGCCGTTTTGCGCGTTGGTGTGAACACTCACATTGGCGCCCATTGTTTAGTCCCGAGGCGTTAAACGTCGGCGATAAACGCGTGCGAAAATCGTCCCGGTGTGAACAGGCCTCTAGGCAGGAATGAGAGTAAAGTTCCTAGCCATATCGGTCTAGAACAGGGTTCCTCAAACTCGGTCCTGGAGGGCCACTGTCCTGCAGAGTTTAGTTCCAACCCTGATCAAACACACCTGAGCAAGCTAATCAAAGTATTCAGGATCACTAGAAAATCACAGGAAGGTGTGTTTGATCAGGGTTGGAGCTAAACTCTAACCCTCCAGGCGGCCCTCCAGGACCGAGTTTGAGGAACCCTGGTCTAGAAAATCACAACTTTTCATTTTACGTCGGTCTTAGTACACAATGTAACTACAGAAGAGTCAAGTTTTAATAGGAAAAATATAGAAACTCTTTGGTCATTTTTGAGCGATATGCTAACGGTCTAATCAGATTCAATGATCTATGCTAAGCTATGCTAAAAGTGCTACCGCCAGACCCAGAGATCGGCTGAATGGGTTCAAAAATGGTAAAACTCAACTGTTTAACTCTAGGGGAGACGGAAAATTTGCTTATTTTCAAAAAAAGTGGAGTGTTCCTTTAAGGTCAGTCCTATTTTCATAATAAAAAATCAGTTGAATGTCCGCTGCCATATCTTGTCCTTTTAACAGTAAAGGGGTTTTCCAGTGTCCTGACAATAACAGCCCTCATGTGTCAGTTGCATCTTGTTGCCGTGTTCAGATAGCCTGTCTCCGCCCTCCTACGTACTTCCGCTCAATTTGAATTTTCCTTCAGTTCTCCGTCTGGGACTGTGGTATATTCTTAGGTTTTCTCCGAACAAATTTTTACCGGTCCAATCAGTGAACAGAGGGAGTGGCTGAGAACGATGACGTTGATGTTGTGTGCTAGTTTGAGTTGTAGTTCAGTAATGGCGGTGGAGAAAAGATTAGAGCCGCTAACCAATATCCAGAAGTTAAAGCCGGAGCAAGAACAATCTTTGCTGAGTTTTGTTGGTGGCCATGATGTTGTGTCCCGGGAAGAGTTTGATTTTCCAGCTCGCTCCGTTAGTGGTGAAGGAGTTGGCTGAAGCTCTATTCGGTCGGTAATTGTTTCTCGTGCTGTCAGAAGGTATTTTCATCATTTACAGGGGCTAGTCAGTGATTTTATTGCCGTCCGTCTCCCACCACCCGAGTAAAAATCCCCGGCCGAATTACCGACTGTTTTAGACAAACACCAAGGGCCGGGTGGTAATTTAATTGCTGTCCGAATCCACATCTCTGAGTTTTCAAGAATATATCACTTCAAAATTCACTGTTTATATCCCCTGCAGAGCACCGTACGGCTGCGCTTTGCTGTCATTTGGATGCATTTCTAGACTTGTATTTCTTTAAATGCTGGCAAGTATTTACAAGAGCAATATATTTCATCACCGCTCAAAAAAGAAAAGGAAGAAAAGCACGTAAACATGTGAATTGGGACGTTATTTACGGCAGCATTTATTCTTATCATACCCGTCATATGATATTTTATTTACAGCACAATCATGTCACGGATCACGTGAGCAGTGCGTTCCCGATCACAAAACTCTCCCCTCCACTGTGAATAAATCACAATCCGAATGCACGAGTTTTAGGTTTTATCACTGAAGTGGCTGCACAATCTGCACAGTTATTTTTACGGACTTCCATGTGAGAAACAGAGGCGAACGGCGCATGACATACGTCACGATCAAACGTTAGCGATTGGTTATGGCAGATCCAGAGTGGCTCTGGGCAGATCCAATAGTTTTAATCTTCAACAGAGTTCCCGCCTTCAAGGAAGTAAACGCTTGTCAATGGAGAGCGGCCAGACTCTCTGTACAAATGTAATGTACGAGAGTCTGGTAAGACCAGGCTAGTGCTCACACAAGTTTGAGTCCTAAAAGTCTTTGCTATTGAGTGACTCACTCATTAAGACAGTCTTTGCCGCCATCTAACGGCATAATACATAACTTCTGTTTATGTCACTGATCTATAGTGAACATTTATAGGCTATAGATCAGTGGTTGCTATTCACGGTCAGGGACTATTTTAGGAAGCTTTTATTTATTTTACTTGGTGCAAGTTGCATTGATACATATATTTTGGCTTTAATATTTGTAATGTGTGGTAACCGTTTTATAAAAGCAATAAGCCCTGTGAAGCCATGGTTTACAGTGAATTTATAACAGTTTTAGGCGCGTGCTTAACTATACGCCCCTTAGCTGTTATAAATTCACTGTAAACCATGGCTTCTTTAGTTGACAGTTTGACCAATCAAAACTCTGCTACTTATTCTGAAACGTCATTTTAGAACTAGTAACGAAGAAACATTGAGTCGCTTCATTTAAAAGTTGTTTTAAAGCCTAATAAATTGTAAAATTGCTATAGCTTTTAATTATACTGTAATGTTGAATGTCTATCATTAATGTTTAACACTTCAGCTCTGCACCCCCTCACCGACCCACCCGTGGGTCCAATATTGCATGATCATAATCATTTGAAAAAATCTATAAGTTGTGCAGCACAAAACTAGACATATATGGCATCGTTTGAAAGATTAGAACCTCAGCTTTCTTGATAACCAAATCACTTTTGCATTTATTTTACATAGAAAAAGATAATAAGGTCTGAATTTGACCCCCCCGTAATGACCCCCCTTGAGAAAATCATATGAATAATATTAAATTTCATAATTATATCACACAATCTCACCAAAAATAGTCATATATCAAATGACAGCTCTTACCCTCAAGAATATCACTGTGCAGTTTATTCGTTTATCCGATCCAGCACTTTACAGTAACGTTATTATCAAAAGAATCACGAAGATGGAAATGACTCCTTTGAACAAGCAAACACGTGAGTCATATTCCTGTTCGGATCACTAACGCATTTTCGATCATGCTTCTAGACCAATCAGAGCCCGAGATCTCCCTTAACAAAGTTGAGGAGGCGGAGCCTTCTTTTCAATTTCCCAGCGGCTGTGGAAAATCAATGGAGATGAGTAGGAGTTATTAGATACACTCTAAAAAAAAAAGGTTCTATATGGCACCAAAAATGGTTCTTCGTCGTAATCATAGAGGAACCACTTTTGGTGCTATATAGCACCATATCTTAACATGTTCTGTACATGGTAGCGGTGCTATATAGCACCTTAGTCAAAGAACCGGGGTGAAGAACCTCTGAAGAACCACTGAAGAACCACTGAAGCACCAAAATTGGTGCTATATAGCACTTAAAAAGGTTCCCCAATGATTACGAGCCAAAGAACCATTTTTGGTGCCATATTGAACCTTTTTTTTTTAGAGTGTAGTTTGCACAGATTCATCTCAGTCTTGAGACAGATTCTGGCTCAAGTCTTACCTCTCAGGTAGGTCCTTCAGAGTGTCATGGAGAGGTGAAGTGTCTAAGTCACATCATCTAGCCACTGGAGTTCCGCAGGGCTCAGTGCTTGGACCACTTCTCTTCTCCATCTACATGTCATCACTGGGAACTGTCATTCAGAAACATGGCTTTTCCTATCATTGCTACGCTGACGACACTCAACTCTACTTCTCATTTCAACCAGATGATCCCACGGTTGGTGGTCGTATCGCTGCCTGCCTAACAGACATTTCTGCCTGGATGAAGGAACATCACCTGCAACTCAACCTTCCAAAGACAGAACTGCTTGTGGTCTCAGCCAACCCAGCACTTCATCATAATCTCTCCATTCAGCTAGATTCATCAACCATAACTCCGTCCAGGACAGCCAGGAATCTTGGAGTTGTGATTGATGATCAGCTAAAATTCACTGACCACATTACTGCAACATCCCGGTCCAGCAGATTTGCATTATACAATATTAGGAGGATCAGACCCTTCCTATCAGAGCATGCCACACAACTACTGGTCCAAGCTCTTGTTCTCTCCAGACTGGACTACTGTAATGCTCTTCTAGCGGGCCTTCCGGCATGCACTATCAAACCCTTGCAACTGATCCAGAACGCAGCGGCGAGGGTGATCTTTAACGAGCCGAAGAGAGCGCACGTCACGTCTCTCTTCATCAGACTCCACTGGCTGCCAATAGCTGCTCGCATCAAATTCAAGTCACTGGTGCTCGCCTTCAAAGCAACCACTGGCTCTGCACCAATATACCTAAACTCGCTCGTTCAGACTTACACACCCTCCAGGAGCTTACGGTCTGCCAGTGAACGACGCCTTGTAGTGCCATACCAAAGAGGCATGAAATCACTCTCACGGACCTTTTCCTGGACCGCCCCCACTTGGTGGAATGACCTGCCTATCTCAATTCGAGCCGCCGAGTCTGTAGCCATTTTCAAAAAACGGCTAAAGACACGTCTTTTCCAGCAGCACCTGACCAATCAAGAATAGCACTTAACATTCCATTCGATTCATTTTCTGTCTGTCTAATTTATTTAAAAAAATAAAATAAAAAAATAAAAAAAATTGTCGTGTGTTCTGTGTTAGATTAACTGAGACTTGTTACAGCACTTGCATACTGTAGCCCTTGACCGTTCTAGTTGCTTCTATTGCTCTCATTTGTAAGTCGCTTTGGATAAAAGCGTCTGCTAAATGACTAAATGTAAATGTAAATGTAAATCTCAATAACTTTTTTTTGGAAGGAGATATCAAGAAAATGATTTTTCCCTTGTTTACTGACAACTAGTGGAATCAACAGAAACTTTCTGAAGGTAAATAGACCAAACAGATAAAAAATTATAGATTTTCAAATAACAAATGAATCAAAAATAAATCAAAATATGACTTTTTATACATGTTTATCATGAAATTGTGAATAAATGCAATATAATATATGCAATATTCCACCGCCGTGTTCAAATTTTGAGTGTTTTCTGCAAAATTAGAAAATTTTTATCAATTTACTCCAATGTATGTGGGTAGGGCGCTCTTTTAAATTCAGATATGACTAATTCTCCAAAAAAATTCTAAATATGCCACAGAGCTGAAGTGGTTAAAAAAAAAAAAAATCATAGAGGAGACAGTACCAGTATTAATATCAGTGATACTGACCTTCATTCATAAAAACACACTATTACAACAAATATTTAATAAGTTGTTTCCATATTAATTTGGAGAGTAATTGTGAAATTACTACAGTATAATATTAAAAACTCCAATGTTTTTAATTTTGAATAATTACAGAAAAATTGCGATTAATTCGTTATTTATATATATATATATATATATATATATATATATATATATATATATATATATATATATATATATATATATATATATATATACACTGAAAAAAATGGTGTGTTGGATTTACATGATTTAATCATCGGTTCCACATGATTCAATTAAGTTAAACAAACATAATTTGATCACATAATTTCAACATAATGGAATTAAGTAATTTTTAAGTAACCGAATTGAGTAGTCTCACAATGATTTTAATATGGCTCCCTAACAATAGTGGTGCACACGGGGGCTTGAGACCCTGCCTCTTTAATCTAAACACATGTTTGTTTTTGTATATTTTTGTTGTTACTTGACTGATCTATAACATAGTACTCAGTAACTTTCATTATATTTGCCAGCAATAGCATATCAAATACGTGCTATGTGTGAAATGCTCTTTAATGACATGTGCTGAGTCAGTCCACAGCCTAAGCAATCGCTCCGCTCTTCTCCACTATGGTAACCCAGTGTAATTTAAATGGTTCGAATAATTCCAACATAATTAAACATTAAACACTAATAAACAATATAAAGTCTCCCCCTTTTTCTCATTTTGCCCAAAAACACATAAAATAACACTTAATTTCAACAATTTTACTCTAGTCGTCAAGTCCCAAGCAAAGCATGCTGGGAACTACAGTTTCAGCAAAAATCATTTTCGAGTACTTAATTGGTTCACATTCACCCCAAATAATTTAATCTAGTAGATTGCACATTTTAGAGAATTACATTAATCGAAAGCAATGAAATCATGTTTAGAAGAGAAACACAAATTTGTTGCGTAGATCACAAATAATACGATTAAATAAATTGGACAACATGTGTTTTCCTGTTTTTTCAGTGTATATATATATATATATATATATATATATATAATATATATACCTATTCAGTCTGCTTTTCTCCAAATGCCTGAGCACATGACCTGCCTAGAGAGGGACCATAAATAACAGTAGAATGTATACAGAGCCAGTAAAGCGATGTTGAAAACAGCTCTGGCCTCTGTGACCGCATGTCTTTTCTCTTAATTTCATTAGTGGCTGGTCTTTTAGTAGAAGAGGCTCGTGGCTCTATAATATCTGTACCTCCATCAACTCAGTCAGAGGGGCTGTAATGGGCAGCCATCCCAGGAAACACACACACACACACACACACACACACACACACACACACACACACACACACACACACACACACACACACACACACACACACACACACACACACACACACACACACACACACACACACACACACACACACACACACACACACACACACACACACGCACACACACACACTCTCTCTCTCACTGAAAGCACATGTGAATCTCTTGATCAGGTTTCTGCTGGGTTTGCACTAGAGTGTTGGCGTCCTGCAGAAATGCCATATGGGAGCTGCCGCATATTTCATCTGCTCACGGCGTGAGGGTCATCAGAGCGCTGTCGAGTACAACACACATCATGTGTTCATTAGCCCGAACAGACCTTACGCTGACACTTGAACTCCAAGCTTGTATAATGCATTATACATATATTCCTCAAGCATTCATAAAGATAATAATCAGTGAATGACAATAACCATAGCGTTACTGCATTACAACACCTGTCAAGTCATAGTTATATTTAGAAAAATGCATCAAAATGCATGATCAACAGCCAAACTCATGTCAGATCATCATCTTTGAATAGGGTAAATGTACCTATTAAGCTCAGTAAAGTCTACATTAAGACATTTTTGTGCACAGGGTATTGGTTTGAGTACAAGAAGTTGTGTTAAAATAAAATATGAATCCCTCACAATAATATTTAATTTAATTTTTATTGACAAAAGCATTTCAATTAAGATATTCATCGTTAAATGCAAAAAGTCTGGCTGTGCTTAATGGGGACATGTTTGTACCCTTTACACCCCTGTTGACAACATTTTTAGTGGGATTTTTTTTTGTTTATTTTAAAGAATAATTTTATAAAGATTAACTTGAAGTGACAACCATGAGTTAATATTTAAAGTCTGCTTATGAAGTATGTACATAGGCGTTTGAGTTTAACGGGAGCACACTGAGCTTTATTGGAAAAGCAAACCTTTTTTTAATTAATACATTTTGAAAGGACAATTTCGCTAAATAAATCATCTAGGTCATGTATTAAGATCATACATATTTTAATATGAACAGCTATTATATGTCACACTGAAGCTGTGATTGTCATAGTAGTGACCCTTTAAGCTCACCGCACAATAATATGAAGTCTTTAAAAATTACAGCAGTGTAAAACCACAGAACATCAGTAAACTGTAAATGTATAATATAATGGGTTTAAAGGTACAATCAGCGTCAGCGCAACTCCAAAAAGGAGGACAAATGAGTGTCCAGCTTGAGGCTGCGCCGGACAGGGGGCGTAAAATCAAAAAACATATGTCCACCCTAACACACACACACACACACACACACACACACACACACACACACACACACACACACACACACACACACACACACACACACACACACACACACACACACACACACACACACACACACACACACACACACACACACACACACACACACACACACACACACACACACACACACACACACACACACACACACACACAAACAAAGGAATTAAATGAGCCAATAACTGTGCAATTTTTGAAAAAAATGTGCCAATCAGCCACTGCAACACACACACAACACAACACAACACAAATAGTTTTAAAACATTCTACAATTGTAACTTGTGATAAAATCGAAAACTTAAGAGGTTAAGGTCATTAAAATATTGGTTGTTCAGCCCATGTGCAGCCATTCAGGACTATTGCCATCAGTGGCTATTGATATTGTAGCTTTTTATTATTTTTATACCATCATATGTCACCAGATGTCACCAAAGTCACCCCATTTTTAGGTTTTTGCTCTCTAGACTTACCGGAATTTTTTTTTTTTTTTTTTACTGACGTCAAAGAAATATTAAATATAACATAAAAATAAGCATGTTTTACATTAAAAAATATGGTACTTTTAGAGGTAAATAAATTCATTTATACCCATACATTGATAGAATTAATTTTATCGAAGATGTGATATAACATTTATAAAAAAAATTTAAAAAAAAATTGGAATCACACCAGAGACCTTCGTGCCCAAATTTGTCCACTAAGGCGGTATTAAGGGCTGTAATGCGAAGGGGGGGTTAAAGGGAGCACACTGAGCTTTATTGGAACTGCAAACCTTTTTTTAATTAATAATTATAATTTAATTTAATTTAAAAGGTCAATTTTTCTAAATAAATATTCTAGGTCATGTATTAAGTTCATACATATTTTAAAGTGAACAGCTATTATTGAAAATATCTATGAAATTATACTTTTTCTTATTGATGTCACACTGAAGCTGTGATTGTCATAGTAGTGACCCTTTAAGCTCACCGCACAATAATATGAAGTCTTTAAAAATGACAGCAGTGTAAAACCACAGAACATCAGTAAACTGTAAATGTATAATGTGATGGGTTTAATGGTACAAGCCAGTAATGCCTGTGAAGTAAAATATTAGTGTAGCACACAGTCTTATTCAGCTAGCAATGTTCTGTAGCATCTGCGCTATGTTGCTAAAACTATCTTTTGGATATAACTGTAATTATTTCCCACATCCAGGTTCCAGGTTATAATATGCAAAAGTCTAAACAATAATCTCTTAATTTTGCAGTAAGAAGCTATACGTGTCGAAAATAAAGGCTTCAACATCTAAAAAATGCACATTTAAGGGGCTCCTCTTATGGTGAAAGTTTTCAGCTAGCTTTCAAAATGGCCGACAGACAGCGTGAACACATGAATACACACATCTCAGTGTGAACACATGAATACACACATCTCAGTGTGAACACATGAATACACACATCTCAGCGTGAACACATGAATACACACATCTCAGTGTGAACACATGAATACACACATCTCAGTGTGAACACATGAATACACACATCTCAGTGTGAACACATGAATACACACATCTCAGTGTGAACACATGAATACACACATCTCAGTGTGAACACATGAATACACACATCTCAGCGTGAACACATGAATACACACATCTCAGTGTGAACACATGAATACACACATCTCAGTGTGAACACATGAATACACACATCTCAGTGTGAACACATGAATACACACATCTCAGTGTGAACACATGAATACACACATCTCAGTGTGAACACATGAATACACACATCTCAGTGTGAACACATGAATACACACATCTCAGTGTGAACACATGAATACACACATCTCAGTGTGAACACATGAATACACACATCTCAGTGTGAACACATGAATACACACATCTCAGTGTGAACACATGAATACACACATCTCAGTGTGAACACATGAATACACACATCTCAGTGTGAACACATGAATACACACATCTCAGTGTGAACACATGAATACACACATCTCAGTGTGAACACATGAATACACACATCTCAGTGTGAACACATGAATACACACATCTCAGTGTGAACACATGAATACACACATCTCAGTGTGAACACATGTATACACACATCTCAGTGTGAACACATGTATACACACATCTCAGTGTGAACACATGAATACACACATCTCAGTGTGCAATGGTCTGATTAGCCTGAAATTACAGGAGGTATATAGTAACAAACATATCAATCGGTTAAGACATCAAGTAGGATGATACATATTTTCTTCTTTTTATAATGCGAGCTCAAAGATAGTAATGTGCTTAATGGGTACTTTTACCCTACTTGTAAAGCACAGGCTTAAGGTATTATCAAACATATCATGGTGGTTTTTGAATATGATAACAAATGACTCTTAGGGCCCTATTTTAACGATCTGAAACGCAAGTGTCAAAGCACGAAGCGCAAGTAACTTTGTGGGCGGGTCTCGGCGCTGTTGCTATTTTCCCGGCGGGATAAATGGCTCTTGCGCCCGGCGCAAATCTAAAATGGGTTGGTCTGAAGTAGCTTCATTATTCATAGGTGTGGTTTGGGCGTAACGTGAATAAACCAATCCGAGCGTCATCCAACATTCCCTTTAAAAGCAGGTGCGCAAGTTCCATTATGGATTGCTATTATTATGGCGTATTTACCAGGCGCACGCCAGGAGCGGTTCACAGCCGAGGAGACCGATGTTCTTGTAAGAGCAGTGAAAGACAGAGAAGTGAAGTTGTAATGTTGTACATTATGGTAAAGGTGATTTCACAGTCTTTTTTTTTTCAGTCTTTCAGTTTTTTCAGTTTTTCAGTCGATTTTTTTTCCTGGTTCTTGACGGACAAACCAATTTGTCAGATGTCCTTATATACATATAAGTCTTGCCACTATTGGGCAAACAGGTCTTATCCTTAATTATTACAATTAGCCTGAATAATTTGTAAGCTAGATTTATGCCTATTTTTTTCACATCTTCGTGGCACACCACAATGATTTCCGTCATCTCATGTGTTAATATTTTTTTAGTGTAACAATTTATGATTTGCAAAAATAACTGTTGCATCTGTGTAGATTACATGAGCAAAGTGTATGCGCGTTGTGCACGCTATAGCCTACATTATGGTCAAGCATGCGCCCTTAAAATAGCATAATGAACAACGCGCAACGCGCCACTGACTTTAGACTAGGTTTTTTCTGGTCAGTGGCGCAATTGTTTAATGGAACAGCAAAATAGCACCAGGGATTATTTGCGCCGGAACACGCCTCCTTTTTTGCGCTGAACCGCCCAGGGAGCGCAAGTTCATTCACTAGTTTAGCGACGTGCTTCTGTGGAGGGAAAAGCGCGCTTTGCGCGGGTGCAAAATAGGAATGACACATGCGTCGGTGTACAAAGTCAATTGCGCTGGGTGCAAGATAGGGCCCTTAGTCTTTCATGCCCTAAAAAGGAAGCACAGCTTTTACTTTCTCCATCATTAAAACACACGTTTAGTTCTGTCTCGCTCTCTTGTGGTCGCTAGCGGCTAAACGACTGACCCATGGCAATGCCATTAAACTTTAATGATTGCTCGTCTCTCTCAGCATTATGCTTTATGCTAATGCGGAGAGGCTAAACATCAAGCCAAACGAATCAACTCAAACAT
>NC_137107.1:45930666-45933166 GCF_949357685.1 Gobio gobio
CAGCAAGTGTTCTGGAACCCAGCATAGCAACACCCTGGCAACCGCTCAAAACACTAGTGTGCTGCATTCACAGCATAAAGACTTCAACAATCAAATCCGGCTCAGGAATACACAAACACATCTTTTCATTAAATGTGCTTGTATTGCATGTGACTTTATCTCGAGTTTGATTGTGAGTGTGTGTGTGTGTGTGTGTGTGTCATGCGTGGTTGATTTATTTGAGCAGGGGGAACAGACTGCACTCATGCGGATGATGATTGTAATTCCGTTAGGGAAAAATCGCTGATCTGGCTTCTCCTGTCGCACAGAAGGTCACAACATTCCCGGGTGGCTGACGAACAAGCAGCATTCCAGTTATTCAGGATAATTCATCCGACATGGACAAGCGTTTTCCTCTCGTTATTCCCCTCGTTCTCCTTCATCCGCAGATATCATCTAACGTCTCAAGCAGAGTCACATTCTACACCTGCCTAAAGCAATGAGACATATTATATACTGAACTAAAGTACTGAATTAGTTTAGCACACCATGGGCCCTATTTTAACGATCTGAAACGCAAGTGTCAAAGCGTGAACCGCAAGTAACTTTGTGGGCGGGTCTCGGCGCTGTTGCTATTTTCCCGGCGGGATAAATGGCTCTTGCGCCCGGCGCAAATCTAAAATGGGTTGGTCTGAAGTAGCTTCATTATTCATAGGTGTGGTTTGGGCGTAACGTGAATAAACCAATCCGAGCGTCATCCAACATTCCCTTTAAAAGCAGGTGCGCAAGTTCCATTATGGATTGCTATTATTATGGCGTATTTACCAGGCGCACGCCAGGAGCGGTTCACAGCCGAGGAGACTGATGTTCTTGTAAGAGCAGTGAAAGACAGAGAAGTGAAGTTGTAATGTTGTACATTATGGTAAAGGTGATTTCACAGTCTTTTTTTTTTCAGTCTTTCAGTTTTTTCAGTTTTTCAGTCGATTTTTTTTCCTGGTTCTTGACGGACAAACCAATTTGTCAGATGTCCTTATATACATATAAGTCTTGCCACTATTGGGCAAACAGGTCTTATCCTTAATTATTACAATTAGCCTGAATCATTTGTAAGCTAGATTTATGCCTATTTTTTCACATCTTCGTGGCACACCACAATGATTTCCGTCATCTCATGTGTTAATATTTTTTTAGTGTAACAATTTATGATTTGCAAAAATAACTGTTGCATCTGTGTAGATTACATGAGCAAAGTGTATGCGCGTTGTGCACGCTATACATTATGGTCAAGCATGCGCCCTTAAAATAGCATAATGAACAACGCGCCACTGACTTTAGACTAGGTTTTTTCTGGTCAGTGGCGCAATTGTTTAATGGAACAGCAAAATAGCACCAGGGATTGTTTGCGCCGGAACACGCCTCCTTTTTTGCGCTGAACCGCCCAGGGAGCGCAAGTTCATTCACTAGTTTAGCGACGTGCTTCTGTGGAGGGAAAAGCGCGCTTTGCGCGGGTGCAAAATAGGAATGACACATGCGTCGGTGTACAAAGTCAATTGCGCTGGGTGCAAGATAGGGCACTATATGTCTCAGTCAATGACTGATGGGTTTTCTGAGAAGCCCCGCCTCTTTATGCAAATATCTCATGGCTGCTCTGCACAGTAACAGAAGTGAACCAGAAAGCCTCTTCAGCCATTAGAAGAGTCCTGTGGCACACGAAGAAGCGCTTGACACCAGCAAAAGAGAAGGTTTAAAGGGTTAGTTCACCCAAAAATGAAATTTCTTCCATTAAGGACTCACCCCAATGTTGTTCCACACCCGTCAGACCTGTCCCGGATGCCCTAATCGCCAAAGATAACCAGATAACACGTCACAGCGTCTCACATCAGCAGCGTCACTGTGACGTCGTGAACGCGGATTCAAACAAAGCCGGAAGAGAAGACAATGCTTAATAAAGTCTTAGTTTTGGTTATTTTTGGACCAAAATGTATTGTCGACGCTTCAAAACAGTCTAACTAACCAAATGATGTCACATATGGACTACTCTGATGATGTTTTCATTACCTTTCTGGACGTGGACAGCAAAGTGTGCATACACTTACATTCACAGGACTGAAAGCCCTCGGAGTAAATCTAAAATATCTTAAACTGTGTTCCGAAGATGAACGGAGGAGGTCTTACGGGTGTGGAACAACATTGGGGTGAGTCATTAATGGAAGAAATTTCATTTTTGGGTGAACTAACCCTTTAAGAGTTTCCTGTGTGTTTTAAGACCACCATAAACATTAGTATTGTAATTTTACAGTTGTAATTGTAAAATCAAACTTTTATTTTTATTATTAATAGATAAATAATCACATTTTTATTTTACAGTAAAATATTATAATAGTAATATTGATTTTGTTTACTATAATAGTATAATAAAATATAATAATATAATTCATATTTCATTTAGTAGTAATAATAATAATGAATAAGAAAATCACAAAACATAAAAATGAGAATTACAAAATATGAAATAAAAATT